>NC_061115.1:134253237-134347346 GCF_002878395.1 Capsicum annuum
AATCACTTCACCATTCACCATAGACACAAGGAAACAAACACACACTGGGAGATCCTATAACCGACATAAACCATGTGAGCTACATGGAGTCCAACGTACAACCCACATTGGGGAGAGCTGTCCTATCCTTGCCATCGAAGTAGGACTATCGATATCAAATCCGCACAAACTAGTGATCACTATATAAATCAGCCTCAGGCTCACTCCTACGGAGGCACGTAGTTCTAGGGAAGTAAGGTTACTTTATACCTCCCACTCGGTGCTAAAGATTTCTCCCGAACTTAGCTCAGATCATTTCAAAGATAATCCACAACAAAATAATTTCAGTAATATATAAATATACATCGGGAGCCATCATGCTTCCCATCTATCAAAATCAACCACGTTGTAGATTTCTTTCACACTCGAGTTCAAAATAACTCCATTAAGACCAAAAGGTCAAATCATTCAAAATATCTCAAATATTCAACGTCAATGTTCTTATAACACACACTTTCTCAGAAAAACACAACTTCCAATGGGGATTACGACCCAAATATCAAAATCATGATAAATATCGTTCAAGATTCATGCTTTATACCTCCACACATGTAAATTCATCTTTCAAAATCATAAATATCAAGATTTTATAATAATCATCATAAGATATGGGATCATGCTTCAAATTCATAAAAATCAAATAAAAATCATGCCTTTGTAAAGAAAATTACTTTTGGGCACAAGAACGAAAGAGAGTTCTTGTTGAAAATTCCCACATACCTTGAATGATGAATTTTAGATTAATACTCATTTTTTAGATATTAATCGTGCCTTTGAATGATGGTTCTTGGAGTTCTTGAACTAGGAACTTGGAATCTGGAATAAATATGCAGAATTAATGGTAAACTTTGGAGGTTCTTGAAGTTGGATGTAGGAGCTTAGGGTTTTCTTTTTGAGGAAATTTGATGAAATATAATATATAATGCTTCTACTAGGCTTTAATATAGGGTTTGGACCGATTTTGGGTGAGGGGGAATGACCAAAACGCCCTTAAAAATCAAATAATTCTCGAATCTGTCCTTTAGTGGACTGTTTTGATAGTCTAAATTAGATCAACCATAACTTTTTACTCCGATATCTAAATTGGATGAAACCAATATCATTAGAAAGATGACTCTTATATATTTCCGTTAATATATAGTATCTCATCCAGATCATTGTGTATGAGAAGTTATGATTGTTTGAAGTTGACCCAAAAATTTAGTTTTGATAGGATGAAGTTGATCGACCATAACTTTTTGCTTCGATAGAAAAATTGGATAAAACTAATTTCATTGGAAAGAGGACTCGCAGAGCTTTCTGTTGATATATAGTAGATCACCTAGATTGTTATGTACAAGATTTTATGATCATTTAAAGTTAGAAAAAAAATACGCCAGGCCTCAGTACTTTTTCCTGCACGTTTTATTGTTCACTACTATTCACGGTTCGATCGAAATGTTCATTACTCGTCGCTCGGGTGTTGGTTTTGGATGATCCACATATCGTTGGAAAGATTATTTGATACTCTACACAATGGTGGGTCATAATCTAAGATATTCCATATGGAAAATTTATAATTCATTCTAGAAGATAGAACCCAACACATTTACGCATAAAATTTCAGCGAAAAATTTCCTGGGGTATTACATTAGGGCTTCTTTCACTACCCTAGTCAATTATATAGCTTCTCAGAACAACTAGCAGCTGTTGTTCCATCCAATCTAGTGGAAAATATAGTTGCAGTTAGGATTCGAGATTTCACTCAGATAAATCCCCCTCTATTTTTGGTATCTAAGTCTGAGGGGGATCCATATGAATTTCTATACATGGTATAGAAAGTGACAGATGTAATGGGCATCTCTTCGAGTGAGAGTGTAGAGTTAGTTGCATATCAGTTATAGGATGTAGCTCACACCTGGTTTAAGAAGTGGAAGGGGAACCTAGGTACTGTTGCAAGGCCTATGAAGTGGGAGGATTTTGCCACAGCTTTCTAAGATAGGTTCTTTCCCCTGGACTTAAGGTAAGATAAGGTTCAGGAGTTCATCAACTTGATCCAAGGTAATATGAGTGTAAATAAATACTCGCTTAAGTTCACTCAGTTGGCAAGGTATGCTTCTACTAGGGTGGCGAATAATAGGCTCGAAATAAGTAAGTTTGTATTCGGTGTAGCTGATCGTATGGTTAAGGAGTGTAGGACCACCATGTTGATTAAGGAGACGGACCTGTCTAAACTCATGATTCATGCTCAGCAGATTGAGGAGGAGAAGCATAAGGAGAAGGAGAAAGAGAATAAGAGGGCCAGAATAAGTCACTATAAAATATTACTCTCAGTTTGGGGGGCTATATTTACATAGTGGAGGTCGGCACCCACCACAAACTGCTAGCATGGAGGTTTTCAAAACCCTTGCAACTATGAACGTTGTAATCACTTTACGGCGGTTTTTTATTTATCACCGCAATTATTTAGTGGCGGTTAACTAACACTGGTTTGACCCCAACAACATGATAACTTATACCAGCTGCTAGCTTATATTTTTAAAATATACCAGGGGTTGAAACCTCCACCATATATTTTGTTCAATAAATTTCAGGGGTCAAGGCCCCCACAATTCACTTGATATTTTCTAAAAAGGAATGATTACACTGTTCATAACTAATATTTACATTTGAATTTTGTTTAATAGTTTTCATATATATCATTCACTTTTGGACCAAACAAAAATACATCTTAATAACAATAAAATCAAAATATATTAGATCATAAAAAAATACCACAAAAGCATTGCCATTTAGTCTTAAAAACTAAATTAAACACAAAATATAGCTCCAACAACGATTAGATAGCATTATCATAATTACTAATAAGATTACAAGAAATTTCAATGATTATCACTAGAATAACTATCACTAGATAACCTTCCATTCACATTCAAAAGAGGTCGTCTAGAGACATCACTTGGCTACAAAAGTAAAAACAAAAATAGTGAGGTTTTTGAATGCTAAATATTTTATAACAATATATTAACTTAATTTTTCTCAAAATGACAATTATTTACCGTAGGAGGATTAAAAATCCTACAAACTGTTCAGGTACTATGCCTTATTTCATTATCATATATGCCTTAAAAGCATTCATCATTAGATTGTGAGAACTCACTATTTCTTTGTAGTTATCTTTACTTTTCTTATGAGCATCTAACTTTTGAGTGTAGTTTTGCTTGGCAATTAGATGGACATGAACTATTACAACTTGAAGAACCAATACCATCAAAACAAGGACGTGTTTTCTTAAAGGATCTTTTAGGAACAGCTCCTAATCCCAAGCACCTCACCCTTCTAGAATGCTCTTTTCCTAGCACATTACCAACAACATCGTTTGGAGAAACTTCAGACTTGCCCATGGTGCTTTGACTTACTGCGAATTTAATTTTTTCCTAAATATAGTACAACACAAAAACCATCGTATAACTTCAATTAGTAATGAACAATAAAAGAAGAAAGACAAAATAAGCAAGAGATAGATGCTGCAACTTTCAAACTAGAAAGATATTGCAACCTTACTTTCATAAATCATCAGTTTTATTCTTTCTCATTTTCTATAAAAACTTCAAGTTCATAACAGTTAAGAGAACATATTTTTATAGCATAAACGTAATGAGTAGCCTAGATTAACCTCAAACAGAAACATGTTGAAGAGAAACTAAATATTATTTGATAAATGTGAAAAATATACCTAGTTTGCTAAATATACTGTGTGCTCGTAATTTGTAACCAGTAAATCATAAGCACAAAATATGGGAACATTAAAAAAAATTTCAACTGAAAATGAGAACTCACTAACATCCTGTACCAATAAAAAGATTACAAGCACAAAAGATCGATGGGAACACATCGCCAACAAAGCATTATGACAAAAATGAGGGCACACAATGAGTCTAGAAATGCAATTTAGGTGCTTCTTTGAATGATCCAACTTAATTAACCTGAAAAGGTAATTTTCTTCGAAACTCAATATCTTGTTCATAAACTACACCAAATCTAACTACATTAGTGAGTGTATACAATTGAGATAGATAGATCTAAAGTAAGCAAGCAGGAAGTTAGCAGAATGGCGCTCAGGGAAAATGCCAACGTAGACGAAGAGCATAATTTAAAATTCTACTATGATGACATTAAAAGATATAGTAAACCATCCTGGAAAATCGATTCAGATATAAGAGTTGCACCTACTGCAACTATATATTAGTAAATTATGGTTTAACTGGGGAAAAAGAAAAACAACCTTAAATCACATGAAGCATATATATACACACAAATCATCTATACTAAAAGTATAAATCTGCACATCTTTTCATGAACTAAAAAAGTGTATATGGCTTCCTTCCCACCACTCCCCTTCTACCTCAAACTCATGATTAAAAGTGTGCTCTTTTCTCTTGTCTTGTATAATTCAAGTTGTAATATAATTAGAAATTTCATAAAAATAACACATCAATCAACCTACAATGAATTCTCTAATTAATTTTGGTTCATCATAGAAATCCTCTTATAACTAGTTCCACTCAAAGTTAGTCTTCAAAGGTTTTCATAATTACACTATTAACCAAACATAACCCTCTTGTCTATACATAGTTAGGACCAGAAAATATCACCATTTCTTTTTTTATAACTATGGTGTCTAGGCTAGTCAAACTACACCTTAACTAATTCTACAAGGACCTGCTGCTTCACATCTACAAAGGTACCAAGTAACTCTATCTACCAAGGCTTGGAATAATGGGAAAAAATCACTTTGCATGTTTTGCCTCCGCTGGAATTTGAACCTAGGACCTCATGGTTCATAACACACTTTATTAACCACCAACTAACACCCTTGGGTGTGTAAAATAACATCGTTAACAATTTTTTAAACTAAAAAGGAAGACTTGCTTGGACAAAAATGAAGGTACAGAATGACTCTCTTGGATAAAAATTAAAAATTTTAAACAAACACTTCATGTACCAACAAAAATATTACAAGCGAAAAAGATATGAACACATGGCCAACAAAGCATTTGGACAAAAATTGAAGGTACACAATGAGTCTAGAAATGCAATTTTAGGTACTTCGTTCTTCATTGAAATCAACAATTATTTTTGGAGTGTCATTACAAGTTTACAAGCTCATAAGTTAGGATGATTCAATAATAATAGGCCAATATAACATTATCAGCAACATTTCCACTAAAAAAGACCAACTTTCCACCAACTTCATGTACCCACAAATAGACCAAAGAAAAAAAGATACTAACATAAAGTGTCCAACTAAGAATTGAAATGAATCTTACAATGAGTATATATTAGGTTTTATTTAATTTGCATTGAATGAAACAACTATTTTGAAGTCAATTGTGAGTTTAAGAGCTCGTACTTAAAATATGCTCAGATAATTAAAGAGAAAAACAATATCATCAGCAAACTTAAAAAGAAATAATTTTTCACCAAATTCAACTACCCATAAATGAATATCAATTCAACTAATTCCACTACCCACAAAGGAATCTCTTCAACTGGTCAAGGTATGGCCACACATTTAACCAATTATAATTTTAAATTTATGAGTCCATATATACTATTTATTGTAACATTAGTGAATCTTTGCACATATATTAAAAACAATCTCAGGTTAATATTATTTTGTAATCAATTGCAAGTTAACAAGCTTATAGTTTTTAAAAAAACAAAGATAAACAAAAGATCAAAGTAATGTAGTCAGTAAACTAACAATTAAAAATACTTTTTCACCAATTTCCACTCTGTGGCAAAGACACCTTATGCTAAGGGGTGTCAATTATATTGTTTAAATGAAGGAAAATTAACAATAGTCAAAATATATTGTATAGCGTAAATCCAGGTAAACTAATGATAAGAACTAAGTTAGAGCTAGCAATTGACACCAGTTGCAGCATGAAAGAAAAATGCTCAACAGAGGTACATACACAAATCTATAAGTATAAAAAATGCTCAACAGATGTACTTACACAAATCTCTTTTGTTGCCTCATTAACATATGATCCGTCTTCTTTCATATGAGTAGCCAGATAAAGTTCTGCTCGTCCAGGCTTATATCCAGTCTTAACCATTTATAGACAAAATTAACTTAACAAATTAAAGATAGTTTAATGTTTAATAAAATAAATTAAATTATAGTGAAAAAATATATTTCACCATTTTAGTTCTCCTTCTTGCGTTAGATTTGGAGCCACCAGTGTGTGGAATAGTTTGTTTCTTTTGATTTTCAGCATTTTTTTTTGCACATTTTCCTAAAAAAATATGTAAATTCAATATAAAAACATTAAGTTCAGCTCCAAATAAATTACTTTATTGAGAATATACCTACATTTTCTTATCTAAATGATAATCAACGTAAGAAGTCCATTGGTCCGGTGAAATTTGACTGGGAACATCAGCCATAAGTTCAGATTTGCTCTTAAGTAGATCAGAGATCTTATTCCATAAGTTTAGCCTCTTCGCACCTTACTTCTTTGAAATAGAATTATAGATATAGCATCGTACAATTGACTCGGTTGTTTCAAAAGAAAATCGTGGCTTTAGAAATGAATGTTGGTTAGATTATCTATAGACATGTCAATATAAAGTATGAATACATAATATACAAATATAGCTATAAAAATGTAGATTTTATACCTTTATAATTTGATCAAATTAGTGGTTAAAGTATGACTCAAGTAAAGCATTCCATTTCACAAAGCCAATTAGGAAAATAGAGTTGTCAGTTGCTAAAATCCCATAAAAACCTGCAAGAAGACCTTGTGCTTCTTCAACTGATGCAACATTATCAAATTGAACAATGATACATTCTTCACAGGATCAATTTAATATGTCGCTAACCTTCAGTTGTCATCTTTTCACAGCCCTATGTGAAACTTTTACAAAAAGACAATGATATTTTAGTGAATGAAAAAGAATGTGCGAATAACAAACATAAAAAACCTGTTTAAACTCAAATATAGTTGAGATGAAAAAGGCAACAAATATCTATATTTTATATAGAAGCTAGCCATTTGTAGTTGCCTACCTTCCAGTTTACGATCTACCTCTACAATAGATAAGGAACATAAACCCTGTGAGGCCCATGTGTAAAGAACAACAATCCTCCTTAACCATTCATTCACAGAATTCACTAGGTAAGAAGAAAACTAGTCTATTGCAATAACATATTTAAGCCATTAGTGACTATAACTTATTTAAGCTAAATACTGATGGTTTTCGTAATATGGAGATGGCATTCTATTTTTACTTTGGCATAAGCACCAATAATAGGACAAAAGGTCTAGGTCTTTTAAAAGAGATAATGGTGTGTTCGGAACCATATTAAATAATAATGTAGACATCTAAACAAACTCTAGAAAACAAATACAAATAAAGTAAATGAAGTGTAACATCTTACCTATTGCATCTACCATCCAATATCTTCTCAACTTATGACCAGCATACTTTTTTTTGCGGTGGTGGTTGTGCTACTGGCTAAAATGGTGGAGCCTATTGTGATGGTGTTTATAATGCTGCAGCCTGTACTAATGGTATTTGTTGTGCTGCAACCTTTTGTGATGGTGTTTGCAATGCTGCAGCCTTAACTAATGGTGTTTGTTGTGCTGCATCCTTTGTGATGATGTTTTCTGTGCTACAGACTGAACTGATGAATTCAGTTATGATGATTCCTAATGTGTTTTGGGCTAAATTGATGGAGAATCTTGTAATTGTACCTGCTGTGCTACAGGATTAAATGACAAAGTCAGTTTTTATGGTGCTTGATGTGATAGAGGATGAATTGATGAAGATAATATTGATGGTTCCTGATGGACTACAGGATGAATTGACAAAGTTGATGCCCGAACTTTTTGATTCGTTTCTGTTATGGTCTGAACTAATCGATTCAGCTGCGATGTGGTTTAGACTGAAGGAGTCACTCAAGGTTTCAATAAAAGAAATAATGTTAATTGTAGTTTTGACTTGTTTTCTTGTGATATGTATGCATCTTCTAAAATATATGTCGACTGAACTAACTTTACAACATTATGTTCACGCTTTCTCTTCGACATACCTATAATCAACAAAAGAAACTGTATTAGATCATTAATGAAATATTTGTACCAACAACTTGAAAAAGAAATGAATTAACATATATCCAGAGAAAATATTTTCAACTTAAAGACACTTATCATAAGTATATCCCACCATAGCAATTATATAACTTTTAGCACCCAAGAACACGAATAAGAGAAAAGATATCCCAATAAAAAGTCATTTATTTCTACCAAAAATCTGACTATGATAATGTAATATGTAGTTCATCAAAATTAAACATTTTCATAACAGATAAAATAACTTAATTCCTATTAGAAATATGCTCCTCTATCGGAATTTGAACATTTTCATAACTATCATAAGAAAATGATCATATTGTTGTTGTTGGTATGTCTCATTATCGTATATTTCTTCTTCATTATCTTTATCCATGTCAAATAGATCTCTTGGCTTTAAATGTACAGCTACACTCCATTCTTTATCAGTTTTATCATCAACATAATAGACCAAATTTCCTTGAGATTCTTCAATATAAGGATCAAGATCCTCACTTTAACCAGTGTGAATCAACATAGAAAAATTAATATAATTAAAATTCCCAACATCTTTTTTGAACCCTCTATCGCGAGTAGTATCAGCCCACTGACATTTGAATAGCACAAATCTAAACTGGCCGTAATAATTAAGCTCTATAATATCTTCCAACTTTTTATAATATCGCAGCTCTGCTTTTCTTGCATTTCCATCAGCATTAGATGTAATGCAGGTGGTGTCAGATGTAAAAAAAACTTCACTATTTTGAGATTTCAGTCCTTATTCTCTAGACAAAGTCCAAAATTTGAATCCATTAATGTTATAAGCAGTGAATCTTCTTGTACTTGGGCTTGGACCTCTGGCTAAGAACTGTAGATCAGTAGAGATCATGTTTGCAGTGTCTGGATTCATAATCTAAATAAACAAAAAAAATTTCATTGAATATTATAGATTAAAACAGAAAGTTATGAATATATAAACATTCTAATGCCTTTTACTCACTCTTTTTGGAAACTAATCAGCAAACTCTTTATTAACTCTCTTCTCCACCTCTGTATTAGAAGGTCTTCAACCTCTTGAACTTCTTCTTATGAGATCCTTAAAATCACTACAAAGGGGTTATATCTCTCAAACTTAATCACTTTACTTTATTAATATTTTGAAATGTTAAATTAATTTAACTTCTTACTCAATAAATGGTTGCACTGATGCACAATTAAGTAACATATATCGATAAGCTTGAGTTTTCTCTAAGACAGTTAAGGGAATTTTGAGGATCCCCTAACCAATTTACCTTGTTGAGGGAACATAAATGACTTGTTAAAAGCCTCATTTTGATTTGATTCATCATTTATACATTTAGGCCTATTTACCCTTGACTCAATATCCTCAAAATAATGAGAACAAAATGTTAGGGCTTTTTCAACCATGTAACCTTCAACTATGGAACCTTCAGCTTGTGATTTAATCCCCACAAAAGATTTGAAATGACGTAACATTCTATCAAAAGATAGAATGACATTAGAACAAGTATTTACTTTTAATCACTATTACAAAATTAATTTAAAGAGTTTCTAAATAAGAAATATTTTACTTTTCAACTAAATACATCCAACGATAATGTATCGAACCACCTTGTATTACTTGATCCATTAGATGGACAACTAAATGAACTATTACAGTGAAAAGGATGGAGGGAACAATATCTCGAAATGTCAAAGTGTGAGAACAATCCTCTCCTATAGCTTATCCAAGTCCGAAAGTCTTAAGGTTTTCATACAGAGAAGTCTAATGAAGGACAAAAGCTCTACCAAAACTGCAACAACATGGTTTTGAAGCACATTACAAATTGTTATAGGCAATAATTGCTACATAATGATATGACAATTATGACTTTTTAAATCTTAATATTCTCTTTTATTCCAAATCAATATAATGAGAAATATTACTTAAATAACCATCCGGCACTACGATATTCTTAAAATTTTTGAGAAAGGTAACTCTCTTTTTACTAGGGATTGTAAACGTAGCAAGTCAACATTTTTCATTATCATTTGGCCAAAGATCAGGTCTTATACCTATATCTTGCAGGTCTTTTCGAGCATGTACATGATCTTTTGATTTTCTTGTTTCATTTAGCATTAAGTACAAAACATTATCAAACACATTCTAATCAATGTGCATAACATTTAAATTATTAGTCAATGGGTTGAATTCCTAATGTGGAAACTGGAAGAATATACTTTTCTTTTTTCATTGTTGAGTTGAACTTTCCCCATGACTCCTTTCTCTATTTCATTTTCTTTATCATTCAGTTCCGCTGGTTTTCCAAATGTAACATCAATATCTTTCACTAGTTGTAAAATATCAAACCCAGATAACTTTTTGGGTTAGTTATCTCCAAAAAATGATAACTCATCAAACTAAATTTATGATTTCCTTTCAAAAATCAATGATGACCAATAAAATACCATTTTCTACTATGATGAAGTCGACAAGGTTCGGTGTCAAAACTACAAGAAGGATTTGGAAAATTAGTATGCAAGTTCCAACTAAATAAAATGTCAAGTTTAGAAAAGTCACTAACTGTCCACATAAGAGCTGCCCTTATTTTAAACATTTCATTCTTTGATGAATCAAATATTTCCAGACCTTTATACTATAATTCATTCAACTCCTTAATAAAGGTTTGTAGATATACATCTATATTATTACCAACTATACACGGACCTAGAATGATCATTGAGAGTATAAAATTTGATTGCTTCATACATAACTAAGGGGGAAGGTTATATGGAACCAAAATGACTGGTCAAATGATATAAGAAGTACTTATCATCCCAAATGGATTGAATCCATCACTAGCTAGTCCTAATCAAACATTTCAAAAATCATAAGCAAATTCAGGATAAATTATATTGATTCTTTTCCATGCCTTACCCTCTCCAAGATAGCTCAAAATTCTACCATTTTTAACATCCTTGTTATGCCATCTCATATGCTCAGCAGTATTGGAGCACATTAACAATCTTTACAGCCTTGGTTTCAATGAAAAGTAATGCAAAAGTTTTGCAAATTTCTTCTTTTACTTCTTACTTATACCAGGTGCATGATCTTTATCACTCTTCTTTTTATATTTTCATCTAGAAGTAAGATAATTTTTGCATGTTTCCTCGTTAGCATCATCTTCCCAATATAATATGTAATTATTTGGGCAGGCATCTATCTTTATATAATCTAATTTCTTGATGGTTTTCTTGGCATCATAGAAAAAACTAGGGATTTTAGCAAAATCAAATGCCTCTCTCAGTGGATCTAGTATCATTTTCATTCCCTTGTCACTTAATCCACCCAAACACTTAATATGATACAATTTCAATAAAAATTCTAACTTTGAGTACTTAGACTGGTCATACAATTCTTGCCTTCCATCTCTAAGCAACTCAAGAAATTCTATATTATTTGAAGCATGTATGCCATTTGACATCTCTTCTTCTCCCGCTACTTATGACGGATCTACATTCATACCCTCATGCCTTAAACCCTGAAATGCTTTATTAATTAATAATAGTACGGGATTATTTGGAGGCATTATATCATGAGTAGCTTCTATATTTGGAGAGTTATTCAACACATTGCTTTATCCATGTATAACCCAAGTGACATAATTTTGAGGAAATTGCTTGCAGATCAAATGGTTATACACTATATCTCTGATTTGCCATTTTTTAAAATAGCATAAATGATACGGACATTTTATTTTATCTCCTACAGTTGCATTCTTAAATGCAAAGTTCAAAAATTGCTTTAAACCGCGCTTATATTCTGATTTGTTTCTGGGCTTTTCAATCCAAGATTTATCCATCGAAATATACTTAGAACAAATCTGAAACACAATTAAGAGAGCAGGTGATAAAGAAAAATCATATAATCAAAGAGCTAGAGTATTTTCTTTCAAAACAAATTATGAAATATAAATATAGTGATTGTACTTGAGACAAAGAGCCAGAACCTTCTTATATAAATGAGAAAATGGTGATTTAGACTTTATTTCAAGATCTGCCAATAAAAACAAAAGATTATCCATTAGTAACACAAATCAAAACCCATTAATATTATCTAAGCAAGTACACAACAACATCATATGCCCCATTACTATTGCTAATTTCAATCTGTAAAAAATATGTCTTTGACCAAGCCCCAAGATAAAAATTTTGATTTCTTTGTGAAATTTAGGTAGCAAAAAATTTTAACTTCATCCTTAATTTACTTGCATATTTCTCATGAACTTTCAAAAATATACATTACAAATTTACATCAATACTGAATATTGAAGCAAAAGCAGGAAGATAAGATCAAAAAACAATACAAAACTAAAATAAAAGTACAATCCTTAGCTACTTTACCATATAAAGAGAGATCAGAGAGAGGAAGTAAGCAAAAGGGTGGAAACAATTGAATGAATTAAGCAACTATAGTGTAGGAAACACAATGTCAACATGATGAATTATTGAAGCATCTGTTATACTTGACATTTTGATCAATCCCCAAAAGCTAAAATTCTCTTCTTTTTATGTACTATACACAGTTCTTGATCAATTCCAAACCGTAGAATTTTTAAAGGAATGTCTCTAACCAAATAGTACGAGTAATAATTAAACATCAAAAAAATTTAACTTTAGTTACATTAATTGTAATAGTATTCAAGAATATTTATTTAGTAAATTTATGCAAAGCATACACTTTGTATATGTATTAAAACTGATGTCAAGTTTACATGGAAGGTAATCAAGCTAGTTGGTGGAAGGAAAAAAAAACTGCAGATATAACAAAGTTTTGAGGATTTTCAAGTGAACTGTAGATGGCAATAGGGCAAACAAGAATAAATGTTTCTACCCCTAATCCTAATTGAAAAAAAATCAATTTTCCAGATTAAAGTTGAATTTGTAGGTTATATATATCAACAATAGACCTATATATCACTTCTCCCCGAATAAATAAAATTACTATGCAACAGTAAACAAGATGACAATGATATATCCAATTTCAAGTATGAGAAACTAATTAAAAGTACAAATACCCATTTACTAAAAAATTAAAGTACCCATCAGAACATCCACTTTGAATTTCACATCAGAGGTAGTAGCTTTCATCGGAGTTTTGTCGGAGTGAGTAAAAATTTTAATACTATCAATTTAAATCAAATCAAACAAAAATTAAATTAAAAAATCAGTGAATGAAAAACATAAATTTAATTTAATATTCAAGATGAAAAAATGGATTAGAAATCTAAATCAAAGGGTAAGCCATTAACAAGAGTATGAGCAACTAATAAAAAGTACAAACACCCAATTATAAAAAAATTAAAGTACCATCAGCACACCCACTTTGAATTTCACATCGGAGAAAGTAGTTTTGGTCGGAGTTTTGTTAGAGCGAGTAGAAATTTTAATACTATCGAGTTAAATCAAATGAAATAAAAATTAAATTAAAAAATCAATGAAGGAAAAACATAAATTTAAATTCACATGCAAGATGGAAAAATGAATTAGAAAGCAAAATAAAAGGGTAATCCATTGACAAGAAATAAAATAAAAAAAAGTACTCCATTTTTTCTTACTGCAACACAGTTGGAGCTAATGGAGTTGAGGAGAGTGAGAAAAGACTCTTTAATGCAAGCTTCAAGGATTTTTTTTCTTTTCCTTGTTTAGAAATCTATGGCCACAATTGTGGAGAACAATTAGAAAGTGGGAAATTATCAATCTGCCTCCAAGTCTGATTCTTGAATTGCTACCAATGATAGTGACAAGAGATTAGGGCTTTTGAGAATACAGGAGAATGAGAAAAGATTAGGAAGAAAAAATAAGGAAAATATTAAAAAATGGTGCAAAATATTTGATATGTTCGTGCTTTTTTCAAGGGTAGTGGGAGTTTTCACCGCCCTAATTAAAATAAAATTAACGGGGGTATACAAACCCTCGAAATTAGATCTAATTTGTGGAGGTTAATAGTGACCTCCACAATTAAATCTCACTATTAACCTCCACAAAATAGGCCTTTTTTTGAAGTGAGTAGTTTTAACTTTTCTCAGCCAAGGTTAGAAGGCGGTAACTATTCTCAGTTCTATAAAAAATTTTTAGCCCCAGCTCCATGTTTAGCTAGTGTGCCAGTTCCTAAGTTCAAGCAAGACAGTCGAGATTGAGCACCAGGCTCTAAGTCCCAGGATAGAGGGAATAGTAGTCATACTAATTCGCTTTGCTAGAAATGTGATCGGAATCATCAGGGTTAGTATAAGGCTGGTACTGATGTGTGTTTTGGATATGGAAAACCAGGCCACAAAGTCAGGGATTTCCTAGGGACTAGTCAACAAGGTCAGTCCAATCGTCCTTTAGCTCTAGCCAATTGCCCAACCCAGTAGGATGCCACTTCCTGTATAACCAATGGGCAGCAACAGAATAGATTGTATGCTCTCCAAACTCAACATGACTAGAAAAGTTCTCCTAATGTGGTTATGGGTATGTTATATGATTTCTATTTTCATGTTTATATTTTATTAGACCCTGGAGCTTCACTTTATTTTGTGACCCCTTATATAGCCATCAATTTTAGTGCTAATCCCAAAATATTAGCAGAGCCTTTCTTCGTGTCTATCCCAGTTGGTAAATCTGTTATAGCCAGACCGGTATACAGAAATTGCTCAATAACAGTATCTCAGAAAATCACTTCAGTTGATCTTTTAGATTTAGAGATGATTGATTTTGATGTTATTTTTGATATGGATTGGCTCCACTCATGCTACACCTCAATGTATTTCCAAAATAGAGTCGTTTATTTTTAGTTTCCTAATGAACCAGTCATTGAATGAAGGGGTAGGACTTTAGTGCTTAGGGGTCAGATTGTTTCCTATCTTAAAGCCAGAAAGATGATATCTGAGGGGTGTGTTTACCATCTTGTCTGAGTTAAAGAATCAAATTTTGAGACTTTGAGTCTTGAGACAATTTTAGTGGTAAGGGAATTTCTAGATATGTTCCTTTAAGATCCTCCCAGAGTACCTCCCAAGAGGAAAATACACTTTGAAATAGATCTCCTTCAAACTACCGAGCCTATATCTCTTTAACCCTATAAAATTGCACTAGCTGAGTTTAAGAAATTAAGGGAACAGTTAAAATACCTCTTAGATAAGGGTTTCATTAGGCTTAGTTTTTCCCAAAAGGGCCTTCTAAGCCCTGTTCGTGTTTAAGAAAGATAGTTCTCTCAAAATATACATCGATTATCGTCAGTTGAATAAAGTCACAATCAAGAATAAGTATCCACTCCTCAAAATTGATGACTTGTTTGACCAACTTTAGGGTGCCAGTTATTTCACTAAGATAGACCTCATGTCCGGCTATTATTAGCTTAGAGTAAGAGAATGTGATATTCTGAAGACAGTTTTCAAAACTCAGTATGTTCGCTTTGAATTTCTAGTTATGTCCTTTGGACTAACGAATGCTACTACAACTTTCATGGACTTAATGAACAGGGTATTCAAGCAGTACTCGAACATGTTAGTCATAGTCTTCATTGATGATATCCTTGATTTTTTTCATAGTAAGAATGATCATGCAAACTATCTAAGAATTATTACAGACCCTCAAAGCTCATTTGTTGTTCTTCGAATTTAGTAAGTGAAATTTTTTTATAAGATTAGTATTTTTCCTTCGATATATTATTTCCGTTGATGGCATCCAAGTTGACCCTCAAAAAACCAAAGCAGTGAGAAATTGGCTTAGACCTATCTCTCCACCAAATATTAAGATTTTCTTGGGTTTGGCTGGATATTATAGAGGGTTTGTTGAAGGGTTTTATGCTATTGCATTGTCCATGTTTCGATTGACTCAGAAGAAAGTCAAATTTTATTGGTCAAATTCCTGAAACAGGAATTTTTAGGAGTTGAAGACTCGACTCACTTTCACCCCAGTTTTGACTCTGCCAGATGGCACTGATGGGTTCATTGTATAATAAGATGCTTCCAAAGGTTGTCTTAGTTATGTAATCATGTAGAGAAGTAAGGTTATATCCTATGCCTCTAGACAGCTTAAACCCCATGAAAATAATTATCCTACCCATGATCTTGAGTTAGCAACTGTTCGTTTTGCCTTGAAAATTTGGAGGCATTATCTTTATGGGGTTTATGTTGATGTGTTCATTAATCATAAGATCTTACTATACGTTTTCACATAGAAAGATTTGAATCTTCATCAGAGGAGGTGGTTTGAGTTGTTGAAAGATTATGATATGAGTGTGTTGTATCATCCAAAAAAGGCTAATATAGTGGAAAATGCCCTTAGTAGATTTTCCATGGGTAGTATTACTCATGTTAAGAGAGGTAAGAAGGAGTTAGTCTGTGAGGTTCATCATCTTGCTAGATTAGGTGTTTGGCTAGTTGATTCAACTAAAGTTAGTATAT
This sequence comes from Capsicum annuum, assembly GCF_002878395.1. Taxonomy (NCBI): domain Eukaryota; kingdom Viridiplantae; phylum Streptophyta; class Magnoliopsida; order Solanales; family Solanaceae; genus Capsicum; species Capsicum annuum. The sequence goes on from NC_061115.1 coordinate 134,269,829, forward strand.
GGGTTTAGAATGGTTTGGAATCTTTATTGGTTGTCGAAGTGAAAGAAAAACAATATAGGGATCCTAGTTTAGTTAAGTTAAAGTAGGCAGTTGGAGATCAGAAAGTAGAGATTTTCTCCCAAGGGGAAGATAATGTACTTCATTGTCAGGATAGGTTATGTGTTCCGTGTGTTGATAGTTTGGGACATCGAATACTTGCAGAAGCACATGGTGTGCTATATGATGTTGGGTGTATTTATGCATTCTAGTGTCACTATTCTAGCCTATCTAACCTTGTTTTGAGGATGATTCATGTTCTTAATGTGTTAATACTGATATAAATAAGCATCTAAGTATTAAAGTATGTGTTTTCAAGGTGCAAAGTGTATTATAAACAAGTTTGGGTTTAATTTGATCACTTAGAGTTCAATCGATGAAACTAGTGTTACTAGCTTGAGCTAGGTATTGTCTAGTCTCTTTTGTTGGATTCTATCACGTCTAATGTGTTCTAAATAGTTTTAATAGTGTGATTATATATATAACAACTTGTTGGTAGTGTACAAAGTTCAAGTGAGCCAAGTAAAGAGTCGAAACATGTAGTGGAAGATAATGGAGATTAACTTAATCTAAGCCTTTGTTTTTTAGTCGTTGTGATGGATATTATGTTGTTTGAACAACTAATTCGTGTGGTGTGTTCCGGTAGAGTGTTTTATGAGAATAATATGATGATATATAGATGATTTGGATGCTGAAAATCATTGTAAAGGCACCACAAAGACTTCGGCAGAAGAAGGAACGCTCAACACTTAACCAAATTTCCAGATGCAAATTCCAGAGAGCTATCGTGATAGGCTTGCGATGCGACTCCCACAATCATCTCCAAGGCTCGCGATGTGACTTCTATACATGTATCTAAGGCTTGTAACTTCTACAAATGTCTCCAGATGGTGTTTTGTGAGGTCCACTTCAGACACAACCAGGGAGTGCACATTGAATCTTAGATGGCTTGGGACTTGTTGTCCACTATAAATAAATCTTTGTACTTGTTATTATTCATGATGGAATGTATTGGAGAATTAAGAGGGGATGCTACAACTTCATACTTAGGATTTTATTATTTTCATTTAGTTCATACATGTTTTAGTCATTAATTACAACTTTGTGATTACGATTATGACTATGCATAGCTAAATGCCCTTGTTCTGGGGTTAAAGCAAAAGACATGAATACTATTGTTTTAAATTAAATTTTTTTTGTTTTCTTATCATTATTGGTTGTGTGTTCATCTTTGATTTAATTATTTTAAGGTTTCGCGACCCTTAGAATACATCAATGGTCTACTTTTTGATCTCAGGAGAGGGAATAGGGGATAGAACATGGAGATGATCAAAGTATTATTTTTATTTATTTATGAAATAAGGAATTCAAAATATCCTCTAGGTCAGGGATGTATCTAGAATCCTTACTTGATTCAAACGTAGGATGATATCTTAGTTAATTTAATTAAACTATTACATCCCCGCTCAATGATGTAGTTGTAAGGTTCAGCTTAGGTCAAGGATTAGAGGTTGAGAAATCATAATCATGCAATTAACCCTATGAATCTACAACCAAGATAAGCAAGTTAATGAATGAAAATTAATAACATAGTATGATTGTCGAAAGTGATTTAACCTTGGGTTTTCTCCTACTAATTATTTCTAGATCTTCACTTTACGCATTATTTTTTTTATTTATAAATTTCCAAACTCTCTTTTAGTTACTCTTGCTCCAACTTAATCTAGATTCTGAACTAAAATCGAATTATTGTTGAATCAAGTCTCTATGGGATCGATATTTGGCTTCTTGTAAGACACTTTACTACTTGATAAGTCCACATACACTTGTGTGTGCGCTTGGGCGCTATCAAGTTTTTTACACCATTGTCGAGGTCTTGTTATTTGTCAATTGCTTGTTTTAGTTTTACTTTTAGATTTATTTGGTGTTTTTATGCTTGGTCTTGGTTTTGTCATTGCAGGAATTTTTAGGTTGGTAAACTAGAAAGAGATAAGGAATTGGTTCAACCCAGCCCAGAACCCGAGCAACTTTACCATCAATAAAGAAGAGAAGAAATCTTTTTCCTCTAAGTTCCTTAAATCTAAGAAGATAAAGAGAATCCTGCTATAATGGTTGCAGAACTACAAGCACGCAGGACAGTTAGGGAAGTGGCAGTCCCACTTCCGATAAACTTGACTTCCCCAATTCAAAGACCTATTGTTGAGGGGAATTTTGAGTTAAATCATAATATAGTGCAGCTTCTTATCAGCAGAGGATAGTTTGCAGGGCTTTCATATGGGGATCCACAAGTCCACTTGCAGACATTCATTGAGCTTATAGACATATTCATTCCGGCGGGGCTGAGTATAGATTATATAAGGCTGACATTGTTTCCCCAATCATTTTTGGGGGAAGATAAAAGGTGATTGGATGCGGAGCCAGCTAATTTGATCACATCATGGGACGACTTAGCCAGAAGTTCTTCCTTAGATTCTTTACATCAGGCAAAACTACGAGACTTAACAGTAAGATAGTGAGGTTCAAACAGAAGCCTGATGAAAATCTATATCATACTTAGGAATGCTTCAAGGCCCTTCTTCAGGATTGTCCATATCACCAACAATCCAATAAGGTACTTGCTCCTACTTTTGTAGAAGCACTTGTTCAAAATATAAAGATTTTTCTAGATTTAGCTACAGGTGGTCAAGCGCTGGAGTTGAATAATGATGAGCTATACACATTATTGAACCACATAGAACAAGGAAATCTAGGGTGGCATTCAGATTCTAGAAGTGCCACGAAAATAATTGCAAGTGTATTGGAAGTGGACCAATTTATGACCTTATCAACTCAGGTTGTAACATTACAGAATATGATAAACACTCAGTTCGGTAGCCTAAAATTAGGAGCTCCACAACCTGCAGCCATAGTCAATGCCATCCAACAAGCTCTAGATTAGTATGAAGTGTGCTATATTGGTGGTCACTTAGCAGCTATGTGTACTTCCAACCCAGAATCAGTGATGTATGTAGTTAATTCTTAAAGGCTAAATTATGGTAATGCCTACAACATGAAGTGGTAGACTCAGCCGTGGAATGCACAATAACAAAATAAACAACCACAGGCACAAACGCACCAGTCAACTAGCAACATAGAAGAGATGATGAAACAACTCTTAGCTAATTAGACACAGTTTGCAGCAGACTTAAAAAATTTGCAAGCGACAAAGAAAAGCTTAGAGTTATAAATTAGGCAGTTACAGCAAGCAGTCAATACTAGGCCACAAGGTGGTTTGCCAGAAGATATAGAAAATCAAAAGCAAGTCATGGCAATCACCTTGAGGAGTGGTAATGAGCTTCAAAGAGAACCTCCAAAGAAAACTAAGGAGGTAGATACTGATGTGGTGATTGAATAGGTAAATGAAGAAGTTTCTTAAAATTCAAGAAAGTCTGAGTACTTAAAAGAAGAAGTTACTATAAAAGAAGTGAAGAAGATGTTACCACTGCCTTTTCCATAGAAGCACATAAAAGAAAATGAGGATTCTATGTTCAAAAAATTCTTTGATATATTCAGAGAGCTCCATATTAATTTACCTTTACTAGATATTTTGCAGAGTATGCCCACGTACTTAAAGTACAGAAGGGTTGTGGTGGCTAATAAGTTAAAATTGTAGGATGTAGGAGCTATAACACTCATTAAAGAGTGTAGTGCTGTGATGGCATAGAGAATCCCTAAGAAATTGAGAGATCGGGGGAGATTTGCTATCCCTATTCAAATTGGGAGCAAAGTGGTCCATGCACTGAGTGACTTAGGGGCAAGCATAAATTTGATACCCTTATCATTGTTTAAAACATTGGGCTTAGGAAAGCCTAGATCGACCACCGTGGTGTTGCAGCTGTCAGATGGACCATTTACACATTCAAATGGAATAATTGAGGATGTCCTCATAAAAGTTGGTAAATTCATTATACCTACTGACTTTATTGTTCTTAATTTTGAGGCAGATAAATAGGTACCAATCATCTTGAGGAGTCGATTCTTAGCAATTGGAGGGGCCTTGATTGATGTTAGAGAAGGCAAACTCAAAATGAGGGTAGATGATGAAGAGGTGGTATTTGATGTTTACAAAGACCCCATTATAAATTCCCAATATAAAGATTTGTGTGTGATTAATGTTATTGAAAGGAAAAAGTATGGGGTGGTTAATCCACCAAAGACCTCTTTAGATTACCTGATTGAGCAGCCTAAGTATAATCCACTATTTCCCAATATGATGAAGGTTGAATTTGGAAAAGATGTTGACTTTGAGAGTGCAAACTCAAGAGGTCAGAAATGAATGAGAAAATAGCTCACCAAAGGGAGTAAAAGGGTTAAGGAATATGGTTGAGTTGAGTTGGGTCATGCCGCAACAGTAAATCAGGCGCTGCTTAGGAGGCAACCCAAGTTAATTAGGTGTGTTTTATTTTTAGTTTTTAGGTTTTTATTTCACGTAGTTTTTTTTTTATTAAGTCACAGGTTACTGAAAAGTCTGAGTACCAGAAACCTGAGCTTGAAGCATGGGAAAAAACTGAGTGTGGAGTCCCACGGATCCCATTAATGTAAAAGATGATGCTAGCTAGTCCTAGAGGCCTTAGGGAGTATTTTTGTCTCTTAATTTTAAATTCACTTTGGAAACAAAGTAGATTTTTAAGTGTGGGGTGGGGAAATTTCTAATTTTTGGCTCAATTTTTAAAAAAAATAGGATAGGAATAAGTTAGATATTCTTGTTGGTGTATTTCTTATTGCATGGTGCAAGTATTTTATTTGATAAAAGCATGTTGAATGAGCGAATTACTACTTTTGAGAATCCTAGATGCATATTTGTAACTCTTATATTTGTTGGCTAAAGTTGAATTCATGTTATTGTTTGGTTGGAAGCCTAAGATGATCCTATGTGAGCCAGGCATGTGCCATGTGCATGCGACGTTTTGTATATTCCCTGTTGCATATGATGTATAGAACTTGCCCAATGTGTGTTTAAAGCTAAACAAAGAGTGTGGGTTTAGGAGATGATTTAGGCATTTCTTTGATAGCCTTGCTTTATACCTTCTATTTGTCATACCCTTTGTACATTATCCTAGATAACCCACATTAAGCCTTAGCCTATTCTTTAGTAGCCTCATATGTAACCTTATCCCCTTCTTTGATAGACCATAATTTGGTCCAAAAATCTCCTAAGTGCTTTAATGAAAATTTGATTTCATAAGGAGTTTGAGAAATTGAAGAAGAAAAAGGTGAAATTGATGCCCCAAGGTAAGAGTTACTAGTATTTATAATTTATGTGTGGTGGTTGGGAGTGATATAAATGGTGTTAGAAATATTTCCATGATTATAAAAAAATAAAAAAATTAAATCTTGAAGGAATAAACAATACACCCACTAAATGTTTGTGAAAATTCCTAAGAGAGATGGGGCAAAATAAAAGAATGGGGTAGACAAAAGTGGTCTAAACTATTTTTTGGAGATGGGTTCTAATTTATAATATAGTTTATTAAAGTTCTTATAGAGGTTAGTCACTATTCCCAAATAGTTCCTACCTGTCCCTTAACCTACATTATAACCCGAAAAAATCTGTTTGATCCTATACTTGACATTCTGGTATTAGTGGAGCATTACACTAAGGGAAAGCTTATGGTTCATTTTGTGTAACTTGTGAATTCCTTGTGAGAGTAAGCGTAACTTGATTCTTGTACCCATTGTGTTATTCATTGCACTATAGTGAGTGATTTTGGGTAACTCTCTTTGTTATGGGGGGCACATGTTTGATAAATATGAGTGATTTGTATGATGTACTTAATTAAATGATAAGCATGAGTTTTCCATTTATGTGAGTCAATCCTTGAGGCTAGGATGTTTTAGAGTAATGTTCATGAACTTTATATTATGTGTATAACATACTTTGTGGAGAAACTTGCATTCCGTGAAGTCGCTATAGCACTAGCTTGAGTGTCTTGCATTTAGTAGAAGTGTGTAGTCTCTTCATATCATGATTCTTATATTTAATAATTGTCTAAGGATGAAAAATGAATTATGTATGGGGAGGTGATGTTGGGTGTATTTATGCATTCTAGTGTCACTATTCTATCCTATCTAGCCTTGTTTTAGGGATTATTCATGTGCTTAATGTGTTAATATTGATATAAATAATCATCTAAGTGTTAAAGTGTGTGTTTTCAATGTGCAAAATGTATTCTAAACAATTTTGGGTTTAATTTGATCACTTAGAGTTCAGTCGATGAAACTAGTGTTACTAGCTTGAGCTAGGTATTGTCTAGTCTTTTTTGTTGGATTCTATTGCATCTAATGTGTTCTAAATGGTTTTAATGGTGTTATTATATATGGAACAACTTTTTGGCAGTGTACAAAGTTCAAGTTATCTAAGTAAAGAGTCGAAACATGTAGTGGAAGATTATGGAGATTAACCTAGTATAAGCCCTTATTTTTGGGTTGTCGTGATGGATATTGTGTTGTTTGAACATCTAATTCATGTGTTTTGTTCTTTTAGGATTATTTATAAGCATAATATTATGATATATAGGTGATTTGGAGGCTTAAAACCCATTGGAAATACCTCACAAAGACTTGGGTAGAAGAAGGAGCGCTCAACACTTAACCAAATTTCCAGATGCAAATTCCAGAGAGCTATTGCAATAGGCTTGTGATGCAACTTTTGCACACATCTCCAAGGCTCATAATACAACTTCTAAAAACATCTCAAGATGGTGCATCATAAGGTCTACTTCAGACATGGCCAAGGAGTGAACATTGAACCCTAAACAGCTTGGGACTTGTTATCCACTATAAATAAATCCTTGTACTTGTTATTATTCATGTTTGAATGTATTGGAACATTAAGAGGGGATGCGACAACTTCATACTTAGGTTTTTATTATTTTTATTTAGATCATACATGTTTTTAGTCATTAATTACATCTTTGTGATTACGATTATAACTATGTGTGGCTAAACACCCTTTTTCCAGGGTTAAAGCCAAAGACATGAGTACTATTATTTTGAATTGAATTCGTTCAGTTTGTTTATCATAATTGGTAGTTTTTTCATCTTTGATTTAATTATTTTAAAGATTTGCGAAACTTAGAATACATCAATTATCTACCTTTTGATCTCAGGAAAGGGATAAGGGATAGCACATGGAGACGAGCAAAATATGATTTGTATTTCTTTATGAAATAAGGAATTCGAATTAGCCTCTAGGATAGGGATATATCTAGAAGCCTTAATTAATTCAAACATTAGTGAACATAATTGAACTATTACATCCCCGCTCAATGATGTAGTTGTAAGGTTCAAATTTGGTAAGGGATTAGAGGTTGGGAAACCATAATCATACAATTAACCCTAAGAATCTACAACCAAGATAAGCAAGTTAACGAATGAAATTTAATAACATAGTATGATTGTTGAAAGTGATTTAACCCTGGGTTTTCTCCTATTTATTGTTTCAAGATATTCACTTTACGAATTGTTTTCTTTAGTTATAAATTTCCAGACTCTCTTCTGGTTACTCTTGCACTATCTTAATCTAGATTGGGAACTAAATCGAATTGTTGCTGAATCAAGTCTCTATGGGATCAATACTTGACTTCTTGAAGGCCACTTTAATACTTGATAAGACCACGTACACTTGCATATGTGCTTGGGTGCTGTCACTATACTCTATCCACCTAGGAGCCACTAAGATATACCGTGATTTGTTGGAAATCTATTGGTGGAATGGTATAAAGAAGAAGAATATTACATAGTTTATGGCTAAGTGTTCAAATTATCAGTAGGTTAAAGTTGAGCACCAGAGACCTAGTGGAACCTTGTAGGAGTTTAGCATCCCCACCTGGAAGTGGGAAGTGGTGAACATGGATTTTTTGATAAGGTTGCCTCATACGTGTTGTCAGCATGATTTGATATGGGTTATTGTGGATAGAATAACTATATCAGCTTATTTCTTACCAGTTCATACTTTATTATCAACTGAGGATTATGCTAGGTTTTATTTTAGAGAGTTGGTTAAGTTACATGGGATTCTATTATATATTATTTTCAGATAGAGGAACTCAATTTACCTCTCACTTTTGGAAGGATTTCCAAAAGGGTCTTCGTACCCAAGTTCATATCAGTACAGCTTTTCATCCTCAGATAGATGGTCAGGGAAAGAGGACCATTTAGACCTTATGGGACATATTGAGGGCATGTGTTATTGACTTTAGAGGTAGCTGGAATGACCACTTGCCTCTGATTGAGTTTGCCTATAACAATAGTTATCACTCCAGTATTTAGATGGCTCTATTTGAGGCTCTTTATGAAAGGAGATGTAGATCTCCTACTGGTTGGTTTAAAGCAGGTAAGGCTGCTTTAATAAGGCCAGATTCAGTATTTGAGGAAATATAGAAAGTTTAATTGATTCGAGAGAGGTTGAAGACAACCCAAAGCCATCAAAAATCTTATGCAGACATGACGAGAAGGGATCTTGATTTTTAGGATGCTTATATGGTCTGTTTGAAGATTTTGCATATGAAGGGAGTGAAAAGATTTGGCAAGAAAAGAAAACTCAGTCCCCTCTGTGATGGCCCATATAGGATCTTAAGCCATTTTGGGAAATTAGCTTATGAGCTTAAGTTGCCTGCAGATTTGGCATTAGTACATCCAGTGTTCTATGTCTCTTTGTTACAAAAATACATTGGTGATTTATTTGTTGTTGTTGTTGTTCCTTTAGAAAGCATAGATGTTCAGGATAGCCTTTCCTACGAACAAGTTCCAGTCAAAATCCTTGATCGTCTGATTTCGTAGTCTAAGAAATAAAAAATTTCCCTTGGTTAAAGTTCTGCGGTGGAATTAGTATGTTGAGGGAGCTACTTGGGAAGAAAAAGAAGATACACAATCCAAGTACCCTCATTTTTTCTCTACAAGCTCAGATTCATCTTGAGGTAACGATTTTCCTTAGATTAACTTACTTTCATTCTTAGTTTCAGCTATGTAACTATTCTCATGTCATTGTAAGAATTCACGAAATAGTTCAGTTCAAGTATCATGCTTCAGACTTAATTATGTAATCATGTTCCAAGTCATGCATGTTCAGTATATGACCTTAATTACCTTAGTATTCTAAGTTTAATCAATATAATTCGAGGATGAATATTGCAAGGGGGGATATTGTAATAACCCGTGTGATCCTAAGCTCAGTTCAGTTGTAGTTGCAAGCTTGAGGGGTCCAAGACTTGAAATTTTCACTAAGTTGTAAGGACTTATACATTTTCAGGACCCCAAAACTTTATGTATTTTTATTTTTTTCCACCCTCCAAAATGTTAGTTTTTGAGTTAGTTTATGTTTAGGGAGGTTAAAAGTATGTATCGGGAGGGTTTCGAGACTTTTGAATGAGGATTGGGATGTGTTTGGATGATTGAAATAGTAAAGCCTTGCGATAGCCCCGAAGTGCGAGGGTGGCTCCACAGGTGAGGGGGTTCGCAGCGTGATGGTGGCTTGACCCAAGCAAGGGCCACGGTGCAATGATTGATTAACCCAACCAAGGGTTGTGGAACGATGGTGTTTTGACCCAAACAAAGGTGTGCGTTAAGGGTATCCCACCCAGCTTCTTGATTTAAGTGTCCAAAGGGCATTTGAGTCATTTCCCTCAACCCAATTCATCCTTAACACGATTTGAGACTTCCAAAAGGACATTATTTTCCTTTTTCACTCCAAATTGTTCTCAATAAACCCTCTTCTTTCCCCAAGAATAAACTCAATATTTTTCCCCAATAAATCAAGACTTCAAACTTCCAATCCAAGAAATCTTTAAGAATTCAGTTATTAAGGTATATGGGGTATTCATCCACGGGCCCCTTTCACCCATGGAGCCTAAAAACCTCTTATTTAGTTAAAAATGAGTTTTTTCGTCATTATGAAGTTGCATATGTTCAAGATGAGTTTAATTTATGTTTTTCCTAGTACTTTGACTCAACTCATGTACAAGTATGATTCTATGGAAAGTTAGGTTATCTCATGTTTCAAGTTTTGATTTCCCATGTCATATTCAATTAGATTTCATGTCATAATATCGAATTATGAATTTAGCAATGAAGTCATGTTGTTTCTCATATTTTATGACAACCCCATGTTCAATCATATACTTTCACTTAATTGGTGGGGTGTTTATATTTTGGGTCTTTGATCCATGAACCTATGCTAAAGTTTTAAGCTTTAATATTATATTTTACGATCATTCAGTGTTGGTGGGTTATGAACACTCAGTACCTATGTGTTTTACATGATTTCAGATTTTTAAGTAATTAGTTAGTTAAGACATGGATCTTATAATTATACTCACATATGTATGACCATGGTGAGTAATATCAAAAATAATGTTCAGCTGAATTTAGTTCAGTTTAGTACCAGTGTTATTTCAATTGGAAGTAGGATTTATCACCCAGCGAACCCAGGTATGAGGGCTCACCTGCAAGTAAAGGATGTGATATTTAGTAGCACTCCTTGAGTTATAGAACTATGTAGCCATCGTAGGTTTGAGATGTTTTCCTTCCAGTTTAGGGTTGACACATATCTCATGAGAGCACTATCCAGTAGAGGGTGACTGCTTAGTCCTTCGGGACACCAATTTAGTGAAGCCACACAGCCAGTATTAGTACCCGTGGCATGGTACTGACACCCTTCCAACTGTGTTTACGGGTTGGACCCTAATTAGCTAAGATTGCGGTATGCCGGTTACATGATACCTCCCATAGTTTCAGTCAGTATTCAGTGTGGCTTAGCTCAGGTTTGTTTTACCAAAGCTTACAAATTTTCATTTATTCAATTACACAGAATTCAGTCTTTCAAATTAGTATTCTCAGATATTACATGTTCATATATTTATGCTCAGTTATTTTATGCATTTCAGCCCGTCCTCATCTCATATACCAGTACATTCAAAGTACTGAGCATATACTTTTCTTTGTGCTATGTTGTCTTATAACATAGGTTCAGATGCTCAATTTCCTGACCATTCTTAGATATATCTGTGTTAATCAGCAGCAATAGTGGTGAATCCTAATCCATTGAGGACATTATTTATTTATTCTGGTTATTTCGGTGTTTCCTTATGTTCAGTCAGTCAGATTTAGTTGGGGGCTTCTCCCATAAATTTCTCATGTTGTTTATAGGCTTTTAAATAATGAGTAAGAAAGTCGATCATTCATTTTAATATTATCAGTTGCTTAAGAGATACAATCTGGGTTTTAATATTTTATTATATATTTCAGACATATTGATAACACATATTTCAGTATTCAGATTAACATTACATTATTAGTTTACTTTTTGCACTTATGTTATATTACTATATTACTAAGTGCTCATAGCAGGTACCAGCTCATGGGTTTACTTGTGGTCACTTTTTGCCGTAAGCACCATTGTCCTTATTAGAGAGTAGCCTCATGTCATGACATAACTTTAGGCAACTACCTAATGAGGCCCCTCATGAAACTTAGAGTAGGTTCAATAAGAAGTTGACACAATGTCCTAACCATAAATTGACTAATGAGAATTTTATGCAAACGTTTTATAGGGCCTTAAACTCAAATACAAATCCAACGGTAGATAATGCTGCAGGAGGAGCTTTCATGGATCTCACTTTTTCTAAGGCTACAAAGATATTGGAGAAATTGACTAAGACAAGTAGAGCTTGGCATACCAGGGATTTTAAGGTATCAAGAAATACTTACTTTAGTGGGATGTTAGTGGATTAATGTTGGGTAGAAGAAGAATATGGTCAGGATAGGGGTCACATGAAGACACAAATTGATTTGATCACCAAGCACTTGCTCTTGAGAAGTGCAGAGAATGTCAGTTGTGGAGTCATATAGGAGGGGACCTGAATCTGATTTTGAAGAGAAAATAATCTATTTGAATAACCATGGGGGTTTCCAAGCCAGTGGCCAAGGAAGTCAATGTCAGAACTACTATGACAAGGATAGCTATAGTGATCATGACAAAGGAAGATTGAAGAACAAGAATGTTGGGAATGGATTATATGTACCACCTGGGAGTCATAACAATGCTGCAAATAATTCTGGAAAGATGTCTATGGAGGATATGATGGACTAATTGTTGAAAGGATTAGATTCAATAGATGTCGGAGTTAGAGAAATGACAAGTGACTTATCGACCATGAGTCAGTTAGTTGACTCATACTCCACATTTATCAAAAATTAGAGCAGCATACGAGCCAATTATCTGCAGCATTTAATAAAAGAAAAAGAGGGACTTTACCATGTGAAATAGTTTAGAACCTAAGAAACTATTGTTCAATTATGGCTATTACTACAAGAAGTGGTAAAATATTACCCAGTCTTGGTACAAAAGCACCTACTCATATTGATGATGTAGAGTGTGAAGAAGAGGTATATTATGAGCATCTAGTGGAGTCTGAAAATCTAGAAAATTCTAAAAAAAGGAGTGTAGAGGTAGAGCAATCACATAAGACAAAACATGATAGTGATATGGAGAAAAGCAAAAAAAAAAGAGGTAAAGGCTACTTTAGCTAGAATACCAAATCCACTACCTCCATTTCAATGTAGACTGAAGAAGAAAGAAAATGATAATAAGTTTAGAAAATTCATGGCTATGCTGAAGCAGTTGATGGTGAATGTGCCTTTATTTGAGGCATTAGATCAAATATCAGGATATTCTAAATTTATAAAATACCTTATGACAAAGAAAAGGACAGTCAGCTACGAGCCTGTGGATAACCTTCACCATTGTAGTTCTATTTCTACTAGATCACTAGTACAGAAGAAACCTAACTTGGGAGAATTTACTTTCTCATGTACAATTGGAGAATTTAGCATTGCTAAATAACTTTGTGATCTTGCAGAAAGAATCAACCTTATGCCATTAGCGATCTTCAAACAATTGGGTTTACGGGATCCTAAGCCAACTACTATATGGCTATTGATGTCAGACCAATCGGTGAAGAGACTAGTGTGGATTCTATATGTTGTACTTGTAAAGGTGGCTAGCTTTAAATTTCCTGCTTACTTTGTAATTCTTGTGTGAAGTGGACTAAGTACCCATAATTTTGGGTAGGCCATTTTTAGCAATTAGGAGAGTGTTATTTGATCTGGAGCTGAATGAGCTAAAATTTAGGCTCAATAACGAAGAAGTTAGCTTTGATGTTGGTCAATCTATGAAACAGCCTATGGAAATAAGTATAGTCTTGGTTATTGATGTTGATTATGAAAATGATCTAATTTTTCCAGTTGAGAAAAAGTTTGTTGTGGAACCCTTAGTTGTAATCTTGATGAATTTTGATAGTGAAGGAATTGATGAGTACGATGAGACTTTATTTATATTGATCGGGATAGGGTCGTATTCATATGCCCTTAAGAAGCTGGATTTCGACATAAAAAATCATCCAACACCACCTATCAAGACTTCTATGGAAGAGCCACTAGTGTTAGAGTTTAAGGAGTTACTAGACCATATGTGTTATGTGTTTCTAGGTGATGGAAATACTTTATCGATTATTATCGTATCAGATTTGGTGGAGCATCAATTTGAGGATCTTATTTATGTGTTGAGGTGCTATTATAGGGACATTAGGTGTATGCTTTTTGACATCATAGGCATTCCACCCAGCTTTTGTACACATAAGATTAAGCTGGAAGAGGACTGTAATCCTACTATTGTGCATCAGCACAGGCTAAAACCACTGATGAAAGAAGTAGTAAAGAAGGAGATGGTAAAGTTGTTAGATTCTAGGGTAGTTTAACCAATTTCTAATAGTAAGTGGGTAAGCCATGTTCAGTGTGTGCCCAAGAAAGTAGGTATGACAATGGTAGCAAATGAGAAGAACGAACTAATTCCACTCAAGCCAGTGACAAGTTGGCGAGTGTGTATGGATTACAGGAAATTAATTCTTGGACTTTGAAGTATCATTTTCCAATGCGCTTCATGGGCCAAATGCTTGACTGATTGGCAGGAAGAGGTTGGTATTACTTCCTAGATAGATACTCCGGCTACAATCAGATATCGATTGACCTGCTAATCAAGAAAAAAGGACCTTCACATGTCCATATGGAATATTTTCATTCAAAATAATGCTATTAGTGTTGTGTAATGAACCAACTACTTTTCAGAGGTGAATGATGTCCATCATCTCGGACATAGTGGATGACACATTGGAAGTATTCATGGATGATCTCTCTCGTTAGTGATTCTTTGATATTTGTTTGGTATATTGTAGTACCTCAAAAAAAAGTTTCATATCTAAACTTAATATTGTAGACGAGTATAACTTGAAATTTATAAAGAGTTACGAGGTGAACTTATTTTGAGGAAAAATTATAGTATATGTATAATTATTTGTCACCATAATTGTTGGTTGTTGGTATAGAATAATAAAATTATATCCCCTTATTTTAATTACTAATATTAGGATAGGTAAAGGGCCACCTTATTTTTTTCAAATAAAATATTAAGTTGGAAAATAATAGAAATCTCTAGCAGTTTTGACTTTAGCTTCCTAAAGCAAAGGAATGTACCTGTATAGCATTGCTTGTTTCTAATTATCTTTTCTCTCTTTGGCAACAAGTATCAAAAATACATATTGGGTCCTCTCTTTTGCTTCTCAAGAAGCAATGATACTGCTAGTATTACTAGTATTTGTAGTTTGTGCTTCCGTTCCTCTTCCTCTTCTTTCAATATGAAGAAATTTATTTCAAAACTTCAGTTAGGATGAATCCCAAGAGGTAAATCCTGTATCCCTACTCTTGTATATAATTATGAATAAGTACTTTGGGATGATTAGTTGAAATTTTATTTCAATTGAAATGGATTTTGTAATTAGGGTTAATGAAAAAGGTGAAAAAGATAAATTTTTTGATAAAAATAAAGCTTTTGAAAATTGTCCAATTGAACAAATTCAGTATTGAATTACTTAAATTGAAAATTAAGGGATTATCCCTAATGATTGTTAAGAAACTTTACTAACTTCGGACATAGATTAAAGTGTATTGAAATAGATTGGTGTGTCAACCTACAGGGTATTAATGATCTATATGTATTATATATATAGTTAATGGTGGTTGACTGCTTGCTCCCCAATTGAACGATGAAAGCTTATAATTAGTCGCATAAAGCTTATATCCCTGTATATTGAGTTATTTGAGGCTCATGATATCGCCGTTAACTAGGAAAATGCTAAAGGTATGTAAAGCTAAACCCTTCTTCGCCGTTAAGGCATAACTCATAGTCATTCATTTCCTAGTGGAGTCTATATAGTTTACTAGATATACAGGAGCAAATCTTTCAATTTCTATACATGTAACACGTGACTATATGCCTAATATCACCATAATGTTCTTGTCCCTTTCCCATTTTAAATTACTTGTCTCCAACCTTCATGCGTCTACTTGTTGGAGTTGCAGCATTCATTTTCTTCTTGTCAAGTCAAGTACTCATAGAGCGATAAGTGATTGTATTAGTGTGTTTTATAAATTCATAGAATTCATACACTATGTCTATCACATGCAATATATTTAGAACAAATGGGCATCGTATAGTGGCATTTGTATATTAGATCACATAGCAATATAGTTATAGAAAAAGGTAAGAAATAGCATTTGAATAGCTAGATGCTAGTAAAGAAATTAATGGAATACGGAAAGCATTACTTTAATGTCTAAATAGCATTTATCATGATACACTTGCATAGGACTATAAGGCATTACTTGATAAAGTTAAAAATGGGGGGTATATAGGTTTTTCTTGGCATATCGCTCGATATGATTCTATGTACAGGATCGAGACTATACCATTATAGTGAGCCCAAACATTATGTCATACCTGCCTTTGTGGCACCATTTGTATTTGGAGTCAGCTGGGGTGTCCCTGACTTGAGCCAATATATGGTATATATGGCCTGTGGACAGACCATTATAGTGAGCCCCTAAGAAGGGGCATACCTTAAAGCAGACTGCGATCCAATAACGCAGGCATACATAGACATGAGGCAACATTTTCATATATTTGACATGAAACACCTTTGGTAGGTGATCTTGTGATCATTTGTATTTGATATAGGAAAATTGTTAGGTATCTTATGATGATGAATATTTGAGGAGGCACATAAAAACTAATAAGGCTGCCTATATGTGTCATACTATAGTTCCTAGGAAATATTAATCCATAATTACTCCTCCTAAATACTTGAATTAAGAAATACAAGTTAGAGTAGTGTATTATCTATCATTTCACATTGTATAACAGTTGCTCACATGCTCAAAAATTCTTTATCTTGACGTTTGATCCATATGAGCATCCATATATGTTACTTGTTATTCTATCTACTTTACATGTTAGTACATGTTTTATATGTACTGACGTCCCTATGTTTGGGATATTTCATCTCTATAACATAGGATCAAATATCCTGATGGACAAACTTCTATACTAGGTACTCGTCCTATGTTTTACAAAGTTGTTGGTGAGATTCTCTATCATCTGGAGCTAGTAGAGGTCTAATACTCTTTAATCATACTTGTAGTTATAATTTAGGTATGTTAGGGATCCCGCCCCAACTATATTCTACTGTATGAATATAGATTCTATTAAAGGCTTCATAGACAATATTAAATTCTCTCATGTGGGTATAATTTTATGTCTATAGAAGTTGGGTTCAATATATGTTAGTGGGATAACATATGGTTATACGGTTCTTGTCTGTCTATATATACTTAGGGGCACAACAAAAGTGGTATCAGAGCCTATATTTGGTTATTCCAAGGAGTCTCCGAAGCCATGTCTAGTAGATCACCACTTGTGACTACATTGTGCACCACATTTATAATGGAGGAGATGCTTGGGCATTAGGAAATACTCCTTTCCTTCATAATCTAGATCGTGCAACAGAGATAAATCAAAAAAAGTTGCTTCTAATTCACACTCTGCATAATGGTCTTGGTCATACAGATTTTATCTACTTAACACAATCCCAAATCTGACCAAAAGGTCAAATATTAATTTTTCCAATTAGGGAGATTTTAATTAATAACTACCAATCATATAGAAACTCAAGCTTGAGCTTAAGATAGCTTAGTAAGTATGATCCTTCAAATTTACTAGTATTTACCAAAGAAAGACATGTATAAATTCATTTACCTTTTATAGTTATAGATGAATTTGTGTTACTCCTTTCCATGCTTAGGTAGGACCTAAAGGGAGAGGGGGTCGCTTATATTTTTCCACAATTAATTGATTACTTACACAGATGCAAAATGGTATTTGTTAATTTAGCTTTATAGGTGACTATCACCAACTTCTAAGTATGATGACCCTTCTGTCAATTCTTCTCATGCTTACAAAATCAAGTCCTAAAAAGAACCTTAATACCTCTTTGATGATATACTTAGAACCCTTAGGACTTTGTATGTGTTAGAGTGAAAGTAGCCGCACTTAATATTTTTTTTTTTTTTTGGTTGGAGTATTGGCAATGGCTTGAATTCCTACCATTGTTAAGCAAAGACACTCATAATTGAACGATAAGGCCTATGTGATTTATTAAATAACACCTCAATTATGTGCATGGATGATTTATCTAAAACATATGCATCCGATTACCCCGACTAGACAATGACCTCTGTGATTTTTTTCCTTCTTTTCTCTTATGGTTGATTGGATTGAAAATGAGTGTTTAAACTGTCTTATGAAAATATATGTTCAAATTCATGTCTGTATGTTTAAGGGTGGGGTTAAATCGGATTGATATGTGATCAAATAATGGACTACCCTTATTGGTTAAGTGACCATGTCAATCCTGTCAAGTATGATTGGACTTTAAAAAATCAAAAAGATAGCTAATTTCTAGTATTTTTTATACCCAACTTTTTAATCCATCCCTCAAGATTTATAGAAGTTATCAGACATTGTTTTCAGTAATATATTTTACATTAAAATAGACAGAAATAATTTTAACCTGTCAATCAGATAAAAGTAGGGGTAGACATATCTCATATAATCTATAATTAACAGTAAATTGCTAGCACTTAAATTACAACTTGATGATTCCATAGGATTTCCATAGTTTATGGGGGCACAAAATGCCCAGAAGATAAGTCATCATGACAATATATATGTATACACATATGTGTATTGTAGCTTACTTTCTGGTAAGTTATACTTGTTACATATATTATATTTTATTTAATTACATATTACTTGTTTCCATAATCGTACTAAGTTTATATGTTACATAAAGTTATGCACCCTCTAAGGATTATTTTATCTATATGTTATTTTTATCATAGACCTATTGTATATAGGTTACATGTTGTCTCAATTACTCTTTTTGTGACGTGTTTATTATGAACAATTTGTCCTTATGTTACACTTTTCGTAAATTAGTTGTTTATATGATATATATTTTATAAAGAATGTGTTCACATGGTATATATAGATTTCATAAAGTATTGATCCCTATGTTGGGTGTTTCTCGGGCTACTTACTTATACACTACTTGTATCTTAGGTCATTTACTTATTTGCTATGTGTTACATGAATTCTAATTGTATCTTACATGTTTATAAGGGGGTTCTTAAGTGTTATATGTCAACCTATATGATAAAATATTTTATAGTTTATTTGTCTATATGTTATTTGTTCCTTGTAATGTTTGATAATGTTTCATATCGATATATGTCAAAGGATGCTTATTTTTATATGTACCTCATGGGTTTTTAGTTACACATTATGGACACAACGAATCACTCATTTCTATTTAACATGCACTATAACCTATTTGATTAAGCATTGTACATTGTAAAAATTTGCATGACTAGAATGTTGGAAAAAAATTATTAATTAAATTGCTCATATAACATTGTATTTAATAGTTTATAGATTTTATGAATATCTATTTAAGGTTACTTTATATGCTCATATGTCATAAGCTAATTACTTACATGTATGTTTTCACGATTCAAAAAAATAAAACTTAAGCGCTTTCATAGTTTAGTTTTCTATTTGATTATGTCATAAATGTCACGTCGTAGCCCACTGGCCTATACGTTATATGGATCAAAAATTATTATCTATAGATTATAGGCTTCATGTGTTATAAGCTTATACAATATCTTTCTCATGGTGTAGTTTCTTAGGTATTTTGCATCTCACAACTCGCCTATTTAGAGATATTAAAGGTCTATTGGATCACATTATATCTTTTAGTTTTTAACTTGTTAGAATGTCACCGTTTTGAAAGTTAGAAGTTGAAAAAAAAATCAAGACGTAGGTGTAGATGAAACATATCGTTAAAGTATGGTCTTTCTCTAAAATGAATTTCATATTAGTCGATACCTCTGTTTAGTTATTTATTTTTTTCCATTGATTTCATTACATTATTTTTTTCCTGCTCGAAAAGTGATGATACGTTTCCACTTATCCTCTTTTATCTCCATATGATATCCTATCATGTTAGCGCTAATGCAAATTACATATTCATGTGTGAAGTCAAGTTTTATCACCTACACGTGATATTTTGTTGTGGTTTTAAAATCTATTTATTAGATATTTTGTATGTGCTCATATATCACAATTAGTTTACTGATATGTTATTGGTCACTTAGGTTTAAAATCCTATGAATTAAGTAATGTTGTCGTCCACTCACATATATAATATATATGATAATTATCTCATAACTCATTTATTTTCATGTTGTTTGCTATATCATTCATTTGTCTATATGCCATTTTATAGTTTACGGACTTATATACCATAAGTTTACACAGCTTAACTACATATAGATTGCATGTTATATAGTCTTCTTTAGTTTATAATTTATACACTTATCAGGGTAGCATGTTCATATCCCTTTCAGCATCTCACATGATTATGTAATTACATGTCCTTTGTGTTTATTTTCTTACGTATTGTAATTTCTATATGTACTTATTCCTTTTAAATAATATATGCACCTACATAAGTAGAGAGGTATGAGTTAAGGTTACTCATCGGTAAAAGGCAATAGAATGATTTATTTAATTTTTTAGTGAATAGTCAAAGGGCTTGAATCATCGAAACTCTAAACAGATGTTCCTTTGAATAAGGAGTAGAATTGAGATAGATTTAAAATAGAAAAGTTGGTACTAAAGTATAAAGCCTCATCCCGTTTATGATGCAGACCTTGTTAGCTTATGAGGAAGAGGGGGATTTTTATTTTTTTATTTTTTTATTTTTTTATTTTTTTATTTTTTTCATGTTGTTCTTTTTGTGTCTGGTGACTTCCAAAGTTGGCAACGGTATTTATTGATTGAGTTAGATATGAAGAATTTCTTCATTGATTGCTATGATTCTTAATTCAAATTATCTCTACTAACAGTTGTCTCAATTCCT
This sequence comes from Capsicum annuum, assembly GCF_002878395.1. Classification (NCBI taxonomy): domain Eukaryota; kingdom Viridiplantae; phylum Streptophyta; class Magnoliopsida; order Solanales; family Solanaceae; genus Capsicum; species Capsicum annuum. The sequence goes on from NC_061115.1 coordinate 134,290,276, forward strand.
ACTTTTATCTAATCTCAAATTATTTTCTTATTTTTCATGTATAATTTTAGCAAAATAAATCCATCTTCATGATATTTAACAACCAGGTATGCTTCTTCATTCATTGGTTGTTATTGGGTTGGCTATTAACCACTAATAAATAAATAAAATCTAAGAGGATATTTTGATCATGTCATATGTAAAATTAGTTTTTTGCACGATACTTACAGACTCTCTCCCCCCCCCACACACACTCTTTACCATTGTTCTGCTCACGTGTCTTGTTCTTTATCTTTTTTTCTTGTTGAAGCTTAGTATAAAAATAAACCTTAGATGCGATTGATCTTGATCTTTTATGCGCATTACAATCATATTTATGCTCTACTATTTTTTTCAACTTATTGATCTAGTTATATTTATTTTGAAGGGAAGATTGAAGTACAAATTCATTCTTGTTCTTTAGCATAGTTTATGCCAATGAATATAAGGCTCTATATGGATGCAACGTTTGGAGATAAAATATAAGGTAAGTCATAGTATTGGTTAGACCTAATATTTGATTAAAGGGCCAATCGGAGCCTCAAATATGACCACTTGAGTAGTATATTTGTTGTAACGCTCTGTGAAGCGTATTTATATGTATTCTGGTTAGTTAAAATATTTTTGATCGGCCTACGTACAAAGAAAACTCTGACAAAATTATTAAAAAAATTGAGAGTTCACCAAATTTTAGGACCCCATAATAGAGAAAACAAAGTGGAAGTTAAGTACATGATCTCATAAGTTATAGGAGTCAAAATAATCTACAAGCATCATTTGAGGACGGATGATACTAAGTAGGGGAGATTGCAGCACCTCAAAAAAAAATTCGTATCTAAACTTAATACTGTAGACGAGTATAACTTGAAATTTATAAAGAGTTACGAAGTAAACTTATTTTGAGGAAAAATTATAGTATATGTATAATTATTTGTCGCCATAATTATTGTTTGTTGGTATAGAATAATAAAATGATATCTTCTTATTTTAATTACTAATAGTAGGATAGGTAGGGGGCCACCTAATTTTTTCAAATAGAATATTAAGTTGGAAAATAATAGAAATATCTAGCCGTTTTGACTTTTGCTTCCTAAAGCAAAGGAACGTACCTGTATAGCGGTGCTTATTCCTAATCATTTTTTCTCTCTTTTGCAACAAGTATCAAAAATAGATATTGGGTCCTTTCTTTTTCTTTTCAAGAAGAAACGATACTGCTAGTATTACTAGTATTTGTAGTTTGCGCTTCCGTTCATCTTTCTCTTCTTTCAATATCAAGAAATTGATTTCTAAACTTCAGTTAGGGTGAATCCCAAGAGGTAAATCATCAATCCCTTCTTTTGAATATAATTATGGATAAGTAATTTGGGATGATTAGTTGAAATTTTATTTCAATTGAAATGAATTTTGTAATTAGGGTTAATAAAAAAGGGGAAAAAGATGAAATTTTTTATAAAAATGAAACTTTTGAAAACTCCCCAATTGATGAAATTTAGTATTGAATTACTTAAACTCAAAATTAAAGAATCATCCCTAATGATTGTTAAGAAATTTTACTAACTTTGGACATCGATTAAAATGTATTGAAATACCTTGGTGTGTCAACCTACAAGGTATTAATGATCTATTTGTATTATGTATATAGTTAATGGTGGTTGACTTCTTGTTCCCCAATTGAATGGTGAAAGATAATGGTTAGTCGTATAAAGCTTATATCTCCGTATATTTAGTTATTAGAGGCTCATGATATTGCCGCTAACTAGGAAAGTGCTAAAGGTATGTAAAGCTAAACCCACCTTCATCGTTAAAGCACAACTCATAGTCATTCATTTTCTAGTAGAGTCTGTATAGTTTACTCGATATACAAGAGCAAATCTTTCACTTTCTATACGTCTAACACGTGACAATATGCCCAATATCGCTACAATGTTCTTGTCCCCTTCCCATTTTAAATTACTTATCTCTATCCTTCATGCATCTACTTATTGGAGTTGTAGTATTCATTTATCTCTTGTCAAGTCGAGTACTCATAAAGTGACACGTGATTGTATTCGTGTGTGTTAGAAATTCGTAGAATTCGTACATTATGTCTATCACATGTAATATGTTTAGAATAAATAGCCATAGTATATTCGCATTTGTATATTGGATCACATAGCAATATAGTTATAGAAGAAAGTAAGAAATAACATTTGAATAGGTCGATACAAGTAAAGAAACTAGTGGAATACAAAAAGCATTACTTTAATGTCTAAATAACATTTATCATGATACACTTTTATAAGGATATAAGGCACTACTTGATAAAGTTAATGACGAAAGAGTTTATAGGTTTGTCTTGCCATATCGCGCGACGTAATTCTATGCACAAGATCGAGACCATACCATTATAGTGAGCCCAAACATTATGGTGTACCTGTCTTTGCAACACCATTTATATTTGGAGTCAGCTGGGGTGCCCCAGACTCGAGCCAATATATGACGTATATGTCTTGCAGGCAGACCCTTAGAGTGAGCCCCTAATGAGGGGCGTACCCTAAAGCAGACTGCAATCCAATAACACAGGCATACATAGACATGAGCTAACATTGCCATACATTTGACATGAAACGCCTTTGGTAGGTGATTTTATGATTATTTTTATTTGATATGGGCATTGGACATCACCTAGAAAAATTGTTAGGTATTTTATGATGATGATTTTTTGAGTGGCACATACAAACTGATAAGGTTGCTTATATATGTCATACAATAGTTCCTAGGAAATATTGATCCATAATTACTCATTCTTAATACTTGAATTGTGAAATGCCAGTTAGAATCGTGCATTAGCCATTGTTTCATATTGCATAACAGTTGCTCACATACTCATAAGTCTTTTATCTTGACATTTGATCCATATGAGCATCCATATATGTTACTTGTTATTCTATCTACTTTACATGTTAGTACATGTTTTATATGTACTGACGTCCCTACGTTTGGGACATTTTATCTCTGTAACATTGGAAAAGATATATTGTTGGGCAGACTTCTATACTAGGAACTCATCTTATGTTTTGCAAAGTCGTTAGTGAGCTTCTCTCTCATCTGGAGCTAGTATAGATCTAATACCCTTTGATCATATTTGTAGTTATAATTTAGGTATGTTAGTGATCCTATCCTAATAATATTCTACTTTATAAATATAGATTCTATTAGAGTCTTCGTAGACAATATTAAATTCTCTCACATGGCTATAATTTTGTGTCTATAGTAATTGGGTTCAATATATGTCAGTGGAATAACGTATGGTTATACGATTCTTGTCCACTCTATGAACTCTTAGGGGCGTGACATAAATTTAAGGAATGCATTTCAACATTGTGAGGAGTTCAATCTTGTATTTAACTAAGAAAAATGCCACTTCATGGTAGAAGAGGAAACTGAATTGAGGCATAAGATTTCAACCAAAGGGATTGAGGTTGATTGAGATAAGATTGATGTTATTGAAAAACTACCTCCTCCGATTTCAATGAAAGGAGTGTGTAATTTCCTGTGCCATGCAGGATTCTATCGGAGATTCATCAAAGATTTTTTAAAAATTGCAATTCCTCTTTGCACACTATTTGAAAAGAAGACCAATTTTATGTTTGATTAGGATTATTTGAATTTGTTCCAATGTCTTAGGGATAAATTGGTTGTTTCTTCCATCATTATTACTCCAGATTAGTCCAAACCATTTGACATAATGTGTGATGCAAGCGGGGTTGCTCTTGGAGCTATTTTTGGATAAAATAAGAAGAAGCTTTTTTTATCCCATTTACTACGCTAGTAAAGCATTGATGGAGTGCAAAAGAACTATATGGTCAAATAGCAAGAGCTACTAGTTGTAGTTTATGCTTTTGAGAAATTTCCAGTGTAGTTACTTGAAACAAAGTAGTAGTGCATACAGAAATGCAGCACTAAGGTACTTAATGGAAAAGAAGGATGCAAAATCAAGTGGCAGATATCTATCGCGGTTGGAGAATGAACAAAAAAGTTCAGGAGAGTTAGAAATCAATGATTCTTTTCTTGATAAGCAAGTTCTTGCTGCCAATCTTTATTTAGTGTTGTGTTATGCAGATTTTGCAAATTACATGATCGTTAATATCATCCCATACAACCTTAGTTTTCATCTAAAGAAGAAGATTCTACATAAGGTAAAAAGGTATTTCTGGGATGAAGCATATTTATTCAGACATTATACTGACAATATTATCAGGCGATGCGTATAAAAAGTGGAGATGCTGCATATTTTGAGGGCTTGTCATTCTTCCCCAGTTGGTGGAATCATAGGGGTGATTAGACCTCCTGAAGGTTTTGCAGAGTGGCTATTATTGGCCTTCAATTCATAAAGATGCTTATGAATTCGTGAGGGCTTGTGATATGTGTCAGCGACAGGGGTTTATTTCTAGGAACCATAAGATGTCGATGACTAAGATATTTGAAGTAGAGTCATTTAATGCCCAGGGAATATATTTTATGGGACACTTTGTGAGCTCTTATGTTCATAAAGACATCTTGGTTAATATGGACTATGTGTCAAAATGGGTGAAAGTTGTGGCTTTAGTAGATATTGAAGGAAAGATAGTAGTGGCATTCTTAAAAAATAATATTTTCTCACACTTTGGAGTTCTAAGAACCATTATAAGTTAAGGAGGGTCTCATTTCTGCAACTAGATTAAATATGGGGTGTAACAACATAAGGTCGCCACACCTAATCACCCACAAACTAGTGGGCAAGTGGAATTGTCAAACAGGGAAATCAAGTCTATCTTGGCCAAGACCATTAATGCCAATAGAAGTGATTGGTCGATAAAACTTGATGATGCCCCTTGGGCGTAATGAACAGATTTTAAGATGCCCATTGGAATGTCTCTTTATTAGTTGGTGTTTAGTAAAGCTTGTCACTTACCAGTGGAACTTTAACATAAGGCTTTGTAGGTACTTAAGAAGTTCAACTTAAGTTGGAAGGATGCACCTGATTCAAGGTTGGATCAACCTAATGAGATGGATGACAAGCTTAGGTACTCCTGATGAGTAAGTTCTTTTCCGAAGCCTATGAAAGAGATAATCTTTATAAGAAAAGTATAAAGCAGTACCACAACTAGGGAATTTAAAAGAAAGACTTTTAAGTGAGTGATTGGGTACTGCTCCTTAACTCGTAATTTAAACTTTTTCTCGGGATGCTAAAGTTAAAATGGTCAAGAACATTAAAAATAACCTGAGTTTTTCCATCGAGTGTTATTGAACTTCAAAATAGAGAAGGGAATTTTTTCAAGGTTAAGGGACAAAGAATCAAGAATTAAATTGGCCCAATGGATAAAGTAAAATTTTTATCTAAGGTATAGCTTGATGAATTCTGAGTTGTCAAGATAATCTAGTCATGTCGCGATATTAAATCAGGCGCTATTAGGAGGCAACCCAAATTTGTGTTGTAAATATTTGACTTGTTTTTAGATCTCACCATGGGTAATGTGTTTGCTAAGATGTTCAGGAACAAAGTTGATATCGGTGGAAGAAGTACAATTTATAAGTTGTCAACATGTTAAATAGTTATCAATCCTATGGCCAACTTAAGAGAAAGTAATTGGTCAAATATGGATAGAGTTGATGGAAAGGTTGATAAGCCATCAAAAAAGCGAAGAGCTTTCACTTCTTGCCATCAATTGGAGCAAAGATAAATGCATAAACTAGATAGTTGATGGAAAGGTTGATCGGCCATCAAAAAAGCGACAGCTATCACTTCTTATCGTCAAGTTGAACAAATAAAGAACATAATCTGAATAGAGTTAACAACAAGGTCGATAGGCCATCAACAAAGTGATGAACCATCACATCTTATCATTAACTGAGGCAAATTTTAGGCATCATTCTGTGTTAGGTTGACGAGTTCAGTGATGAGATATCAACCTACTGACAAGATGTCAACTAAATCTTAGCCCAGATAAGTCATTCTGACCCGATCCAAACCCTAACCTGATCTAAATTGCTAAAAACTCTTGATTTTCCATCCCTACTAAAAATATTTTTAACTTCTATTTTGTATATTTTATCCATTTTTTCTTTAAAACTAAAATAAACTTTGAGAAATTTATAGAAATACAAAATTCCAAATCAATTGGGACTTTTCATCTCCCAATTTTTTTTAAACTTCTAAAGTTTTCATTTTCTTCTAAAATTCTCAAAGCATTTCCCATTGCAAATATAACTCTTATCTTTGGTGTTATTCCCCTTTATGTATGCAACTTAGAGTATTAATTCTATTATTCTCCTGAACAAGCTTAACTTCACTAGGCAGTTGGTGTCAAACTAGTTCATTTTCAAGGTATGTTCAAAAGTTGCCTTTTCTATTGTGTAAAAATGAGAATTTAACTCAAAATTGGGCATAAAAGTGTGCAAGGAGTTGATGATCAACTTTGATCAATAGAAGTTTTCTTATTATATCTCAATCAAAAGAAATTGGTGTTGTTAATTGTTGTTCATACTGAGTTCTAATTAAGTTATGTAGTTTATTCCTCTGGTGAAAGAATAAATTTCAATAATCTAATGGGAAATTGGTAATTACTTGCATCAAAATATTAAAATTTAATTTAGTTAAATTGATGGTGCATCATGTTTAGGAACTGATGACTGGGGTTGATAAGTCATTAATTGGTTGACAAGATTATCAATTCTAGTCTACAAGATGGTAACAAAAATTGTATCATAACCTATTTTTGGGTGACACCTATGTTAACAAGCCATCAATAAAGTGGCAACTTATTAACAAAGTCATTACCTATGCTCAGAATATTCGGAGGGTTCTACTTAAGGGTGACGACTATGCTGATAAGTTGTCAACAAAGTCATGACTTATCAACTAAGTCGTCACCTATGTCATCAAGATGATAAGGCATCAACAAAGTAGAGACTTGTCAACTAAGTTATCACCTATGCTGCTAAGGTAAAGAATGAATGTGGTAGAAAGTTGATTTTGAAATAGAAAAGATGGTAACCCAAATAGTCAACAATGCAAAATAAAGTAGTAGCTTTTATGTTTTCTTTCCCCTTTGTATACAAGTTAACTTTTGTTCAATGCTACAGATACACCTATGCCTCCAAAAGGTCAACAAAATTGCAAAAGTAGTTGAGTAACTAAAACCATCTCAATTTGGTGACTATTTAATGAATCTGAGAGTAAAAAAGAAAGAGTTGGACAACAAGGCTATCCTATGTGGTATATTTTTCGTATAAAAGAACCAATTCTCTAGTATGATGAGAGAGTACTAGATATTGAGAGTGAGTCCAACTCAAACTATGAATGTTCTGAAAAAGCAAATGCTCATACTTCAGAACATCTTATGAAAACAAATCCTCCAATGCAAGGTGATGTGATTAAGAGTACGAACCCTGGTATCCGAGATAGTGTGAGATCAAAAGTAGAGGGTTCATACAAAATCTATCATAAAGGATTAGAATCTACTGGGAGATGAAGAATGAAAAGTCCTTTGTGCAAAGAATTCAGAATCATTACATCTGTTTTAAGCAAGTATCCTCAAATGGAAAGAACTTCCAAGGCGTATGATCTAAAATGGACCACTAGAGGAGTAGAATCATACTATCTGATTATTGTGAGGGAATTTTATGCAAGTTATACTACATGGATAAAATCTATAATAAAGAAGAGAAGTCCATGGACATGCCAAACATACATCGGATACTACTGCGAGGGGTTACGGTGGATGTGTCTAATCACACCATAAACAGATTTTTGCATAGAACTAATTTTATACCTCCAACCACGACTCCTGATTTTTACCACAAGCTGAATGATAAAGCTAAACAATTCCCTTTATTAGCATGATAGTTAGCAGAAGGAGAATTGGAGTAGGTGAAAAACACAAGTTTAAGAATTATAAAACCCACATTATCTCAAATAACAAAATTCTGGTGGGGATTATGTGATGCAAATCGATGTTGACTGTAGGTATAAGATTTTAATTGATATAAGGAAGTGTTGGTAGCAAGTCTCCTGTCTGGGTTCTCATTGAATTTTGGAGAGATAATTGCTAATGAAATCAAGATTTGAGCAATAAGAACTGATACATCATACCCTTTTCCTTATCTAATCACTGGGCTATTTGAGGAAGCTCATGTCCCTTTTATTTCAGGACTAGATTATAAGGAAAAGGAAATAAAGACACATAACTTTCATAGTAGAGATGACAATCAACCTACATTAAGTTTAGGTAAAGAAGCTATCTTTGGAGATGATACTCTAACCGTAGAGAGAACTCAAACACATGCACCTATCTCAAGGTCTGCATAAGGTATGAAAATGTCATTAGTAGAATCTTTTCAAGATACCTCATCTACAAGTACTATACCTACACCTTAGACAAAAGGACCAGCAGTTATCATAGCTTTTGTTTCTGAGTATGTTACACTCTTCAAAATTTTAGAAAGATGGTCAAACAAGGAAAGATATTTGATACTCAGTTAAAGTTGTTCCCTCAATAATTTGAGCTATTTGTTGATAGAAAAATCAAAAAAGTTGTGGCGCCTTATGCAAATCTTCATGGGCATATTAATGACATAAAATGTCAAGTTAATGAGAGACGGAAAGGGATGATTGTTCCTAATCTTACTAAGTTTGAAAAAGTATTAGAGTGAGCAAGGGACGATATCAAATCTTTACAAAGACATTAAACAATGACATTCTTAGTCCCAGCTGATGTGGAATTAGTAGAAAAAGAAGAAGAAGAAGAAAAAGAAGAATTGTTATATGATATCATCGGGAAGCCATTTGATCCAAAGGGAAAAGGTAAAAGAAAAAGAAGTGAGAGTGAAGCGAATATAAGGATCCAGAAGAAGATGAAGAAATAATAGAAAAAAGAGTTGAAAAAAGCAATGAAAAAGTCAAAAGAAATAGATGAACCAAGAGAAGAAGAACTGAGGGCAAGAGATGTGGGAACCTCTGCAATTGGACCACCCAAAGAAGTGGGTACTATTGATACTATTGTGGAGTACTCTAATCAACCAACCACTATTGCGACTACATCAATGAAACCTACTGCTATTATTGATGTTCCAACTGTTGCTGATACAGTCGCATACTTAGTATTGCATGACACAAGAACCTAGGCACTACTGGTATGTCCTAACCTGTGTTCTTTAATTTTATGAATAATTCATTTAGGACAATGCATGGTTTTTTGGTGGGTATGGGGGTAATTGCAACTTCAAGGGTTTATTTCCTATGTTCTATTCCCTTGTACGCTATCAGGAAACCAACATGTTTAGAAGTTTTAAGATAGTTTTATATTTTTTTTCAATGTTTTTTGTATTATATATGTAAAACAGAGTTGATATGAATGAGTAGTAAGTGTTGTTTTTACATGTTTTGAAAGTTTGAAAAAAAAATTATGGACACATTAAAATTTGTTTAGTTTTGTGAGATTGATTCTAAGTGGTACATGGGAAAACCATATTTGTCTATGAAAGTATATATGGCAACCTCTTCTTAAGCTTAAGTATTAATTGAATTATCAGCAATTACGTTTCGATTTTATGCCATGAGTGTGTGAGGTCTTAGTACTATTTTCTTATTATGTACTTGTATCCAGAACTTTGCCCAAGTCATTCTGTTAGGTTGCAAGAAGGTATCTAAGAAATAGCACAGGACATTACGGATAGGTAGTTCACTTAGCCAAAATAAACAACCCAAAAGATTGTTACTAAATCTATTTTGATCCCCATTCGAGCCATTATATCTGTCTTTGTTTAACAACCTAACCATCTTTCACCATTTCATAGTTAAACCTTTATTTTGGCCCCAGCTCTCCCTTTGGATGTCATACACATCAACTAAGGCAATTCGCCCAAGTTGAGAGTGGCTATGGTGGAGAAGATAATTATAAGAAGAGGGTGTGAAAACATTTGTGAAAATAATATAAATATATAAGAGAGAACAGTGTAGAAGTTCAATAAAATAGACCCAAATCATGAAATTGTTATACCAGGAAAGAGAAATAGAGGAAGAAAATGACTAAGCAAGGAAGTAGTTATGTTTCATAAATAAAAGGGGGGCTAAGTCACTAAAATAAAATTTATCTTTTATGCACTTAAGCCTTTAATACAATCCAAGAAAGCCCTGTAGTGATCTTAGTTTAACTACTAGATGACGCAAGCAGAATGGTACGGGCAAGCCTATGGCATAGTAGGTGAAAAATTTAAAACTTCTCTGTGAGGGTGAGAAATTGGATTCCCAGATCCTAAAATCAAAAATTAATATTTTGTACAAGGAACTTCTTTCTAGTAGTGAGTGCATGTGAAAGGTACTTTTGATTACTGACTTTTTGATCAAATACTCTAAGTATAGGTAGTGTTGCTTGTTTGAACTTTAAAGATAAGAAAAGAATCATGTTACCACTTGTAGAAAAGATCACATTTTTATTAATGGGTTCGATTTGAAAAATAGAAATGTTACTCTATCCATTGATGCTCTATTGTGTGCATAGTACTATATTATTTTGTCGCTTAAGGACAAGCAAGTGTTTTAAGTTGACGATGTTGATGTGTTGAATTCTCGACAACACATTTGAGGTTTTTAACTTGAAATAATTATAAATTCTTAATCAACTTGTGTTGTTTTTAATCATATTTTGTTTAATTATGAAGGAAAAGTCAAGGTCTGAGAAAATAATAAAAAGTTGTTTTGGTGACTAAATGTAATAAGCCACCAGTCAAGTGATAAGTTATAAGCTTATCCATCTGCCTAAAGTAGTGTGTGAAGATTCCAGTGTTGACTATACTAATAATCCATCAACCAAGTGATAAGTCATCAGCGTAGCCCGTATCTATATGCACAAGATAGTCCATTTGCAATGTGTGTCGATGTCGATTATTTTAGGTCGAGGTTTTGTGTTCACTTCTATCTTTTGAATAGGTTTTCAGGAGGATTTGGGTACTCAGATGGATCTTAGTACATTTTTTCATCCTCAGATAGATGGCCAGTCGAGGTGGATTATTTAGGTTCTCGAGGATATGCTTTGGGCCTATGTCATGGATTTTGGAGATTAGTGGGAGCAACACTTAGCCTTGGTAGAGTTTTCATATAATAATAGTTATCATTCGAGTATTGAGATAGAGCCCTTTGAGGCTTTATATGATAGGCAATATCATTCCCTAATTGGATGGTTTGAGACTTTCGAGATTAGACCCCGTGGTAGGAGTCGTTGGATAGAGTCAAGGTGATTTAGGATAGGTTGAGAGCCTTTTAGAGTATTAAAAAAGGCCTATACAGAATACAGAATTTATTCCTTGAGATTTATAATTGGTGATCGGGTATTCCTCTATCTATCGCCCATGAAGGGTATCATGAGATTCGAGAGGAAAGGCAAGCTCAGCCGTATATATCGGACCCTTTGAGATTATTTGCATAGTATGAGAGGTGGCTTATGAGTAAGTGTTACCTCCAGATTTTGAAGTTGTCCATCAGGTTCTCCATATTTCCATATTGTAGAGATACATTGCTGATCCATCTCATATTCTTAGATAGGACTCAGTCCAACTAAATGAGCAGTTGACCTTCATAGAGGAGCATGTACATATTTTTTCTAGTGGTTTTAGGTGGTTGCGCACTAAAGAGATTCTATAGTTAAGGTTTAGTAGAGGCAATTCCCAGTGAGGAGGCTACATGGGAGATCAAGAGTGAGATGCAGACCCAGTATCCGAACTTGTTTGGGACTTCAGGTACATCCTAACCCTTGACTTTTCCAAACAAAAATCCTTTTAGTAGTGGATATTATAATGACCCTTCAGGTTATTTTCCGTAATTCTACTTATTTTTTTCATTAATTCTTTTACATAGCTTTCACAAGTCATTTCCAACTTATCGGGACTGACAGTTTGATTATCGGAAAGTTCTTTTGGTTTTTTGAGCCCATTCCCTGTTTTGAAGTTTTCGATGGTTTCAAATAGCCACTAGATAAAAACTTTAGTCAATTCACCTTATATCCCAATTCTGACAATTCCAACGGCTTTGGAATGTCGATTTTAGGCTAGGAGGACCCTTGGTTCAGGTCCCAAGGCATCGGAGCTCAATTCTGCCTATTGGTCAGAAAGTTAAGAAAATAAAATATGGGTGTGGGACCTACTTTTAGTCAAAATAACCTCAGATGGAAATTTTGACTACGCCATTGAGTCTATAACATCAAATTTAGTATAGTAGCATTGGCTGTTTGTGTATATGGGATTTCAGATGAATCCCGAGGGGTTGGCAGAGACTTCCAAGTCTCAGCTATAACTGGTGCGATCATGTAACACCCCACATTTTGGGATAGGATGTAAACCCTTATTTCTATGTGTAAAGGATCCAAAAGCCATAAATCCAATATGAATTTAGTGTGTTAATCAACTATATAGTGTCGTAATCTAGTTGAGCATGAATTAAGATCATAGAGATCCCTTAACTCAGGGACGAGTTGAAAGCCTTCCTATCGATTGACTTTTGGTGAGCGTTTAAACTTGGGTCAACTTCAATTGACCATAACTTTTTGTATATATAGAATTAGAGGGCCTACTATATATCAAATGAATGTTCTTTCAGTTCTTCTTCCAACTCCACCAATTTTGCCTAAATCTGATATCGTAGAAAAAAGTTATGACCATTTTATAGTGAGCTATCCGAACTACCAAAGTGCGATGAGAAGGCCAACAGACCATCGTGCCAGCAATGGACCGTCGCCCAAACCATCGCAACAGAGGCAGTAAATCCATTTTCTGGCCAAAAAGTGATGGTTTGAGGGATGGTCCGTCCCTGGGGTAACTATTCATCAGTCAAACCATCCCGCAACTTCATTTAGCGATCTAAATCCATTTTTAAAGGGATTTTTGGGTATTTTCCACCCTTTTAAACACATAATTACATTAAATCAAAGGACATAACTCCTCATTCATCCATAACATCAAAATTAGGGTTTTTTTTCCAAGAGTAAGGAATCAAGAACCAACCTCTAAGTTCAAGATTTCTGTGGAATGAATCGAGATTCGAGTTCTTCTCTTTAAAATAATTAATCTAAGGTACATGGAATTTTCCTAAAACTATATGGGCGAGCTGAAAATACTTTGATTATTATTTGAAGTTTAGAAATCAAGAATTTTACAAAGGGTTTTGAATTTACATTACTACTTTGCTTTATGAATTCTTTAATGGTATAATTGATTTAGTCTTGAGGCCTTTCCCCTAACCTTGATTTATAATCATGTTTTAAGTATATATATATATATATATATGTATTCATTGATGAGTTTAAATGACGAATTGAGAGCATGATCTATTAGAAATCCCTCTCTTATTTACGAGCATCTTGTTTTCATAAGATTTGATTTATTCAAAATGTATTGTTGGGATCATATTATGAATGCCTTGATTTTACTTATGACTTCATTGTGGATTTGAATAGAAGAGAGGGTATTTTACTTGGTGTTAAAGTTCAAATATTATTATTAAGAAAATTGCATGAATTGTTGCAAGATACTTGACCACCATGTGTTTGTGAATTGAATTGAGGATCTTTAACTCTATTTTCATGAATTTCACTAGACGAATCCTCTTGCACTATTTGATATGATTTGGTGGTCCAATATTATTTTTTCAAATGAAATAATTTTATCATGATACTTTATGGCTCAGATATACAACTTGAAAGTCTTGGTATGACGATACTAAATTCAGATAATGCCATAGCAGATTTAGAACAGATTAAAGATATAGATTTCATCTCAAATTTTTAGATTTTGAACACAGACAGATGTATGTTTAGAACATACAAAATGGGCTTAAGATATGTTAGGTGGTGACCCAAAGAATGCTTGAGCCCTAAAATTCATTGCCCAAAACCGTGCTTTGCTAACACAGGCAAATTATTATTGTACGCTGGCGACAGCCCTATGGCATAGCAGATTCAGATACTCCAACCCTTGCGGCAAACTTGGGTTGGGGGCTTGGCCACTGAGTTAAGGATGGATCCCATATAGACCGTGGGTTAGCAGATATGTAGGGTACACTACCTAGCGCAGAAGTAATACAAAGTATAGCATTGCATTGATAAGACTGTTTTAAGATTTTGAGATGGCCCATGAGATTTTAAACTATGCATGCATGATATTCTTATGACTTGCTCTCACCTATATTTTATACATATAAAATTCATTATTTTAAATTGCTCTGCATACCATTACAATTGTATTGACCCCTTATATTGCAGGGTCTGAGGCTCAGTCTAGAGGTCCTGCTAAGCCATAGAGTTATCTGGACGGAAGTAAAGAGTGTAGTGGTGAGCCTTCTTTATTCCATAAGGCATATTTTCTTTTCAGACATTGGTTATTTACTTTGGTTTAGGTCCACTAGGGCCTTGTCCTAGATTCAGACAGTTTTATTGATCTCGTATTTAGTAGAGATTACGTAGATGGATAAAGACGTTGTCTAAATATTGTTGAACTTATTTCTGTATTGTTAAGCAGATTTTTAATTTTGACCATGATTCCGTTTATTATATTTCCTCTTTTTTTTCTTTGTTATTCGAGTATGGTACATAATTACCAGATGTAGAGGAGCATCCAAATCACTATGGTTTAGGATGCTCATCACAGTTATGGTCCAGTTTGTCATGACCCGAGCCAAGACCCTAGCCCTGACGAGCATCCTGAACCATAGTGATTTGGACGCTCTTCTACATCTGATAATCATGAACCATACTCAAATAACAAGGAAAAGACTAGGAAATATAATAAATGGAATCATGGTCAAAATCAAAAATTTATTTAACAATACAGAAATAAGTTCATCAATATTTAGATAACGTCTTTATCCGTCTGTAAAATCTCTACTAAATACGACATCAATAAAACTGTCTGAATCTGGGACAAGGCCCTCAGTTGACCTAAAACAAAATAAATAACAAATTTCTGAAAAGAAAATATTCCTTCCGAAATAAAGAAGGCTCACCACTGCACTCTTTACTTTCGTCCAGATAACTCTATGGCTTAGCGAGACCTCTAGACTGAGACTCAGACCCTAAAATATAGGGGGTCAATACAATTGTACTAGTATGAAGAGCTATCTAAATTAATGGATTTTATATGTATAAAATATTGGTGAGAGCAAGTCATAAGAATATCATGCATGCATAGTTTAAAATCTCATGGGCCATCTCAAAATCTTAAAACAGTCTTGTCAATGCAACAATATACTTTGTATTACTTCTGAGCTAGGTAGTGCACCCTACATATCTGCTACCCCACGGGATATATGGGATCCGCCCTTAACTCAGCAGCCAAGCCCCCAACCCAAGTTTTCCATAAGGGTTGGAGTATCTATTTCTGCTATTCCACAGAGCCATCGCCAGCGTATAATAATAATATGCCCTTGTCGGCAAAGCACGATTTTGAACAATGAGCTTTAAGGCTCATGCCTTATTCGGGTAATCACCTAACATCTCTTAAGCCTATTTTTATTCTATTCTAAACATGCATCTATCTGTGTTCTAAATCTGAAAATCTGAGATGAAATATGTATCTTTAATCTATTCTAAATCTGCTATGGCATTATTTGAATCTGGTATCATTAAACCAAGACTTGCAAGTTGTATATATGAGCCATAAAGTATCATTATAAAATTATTTCATTTGAAACAGCAATGTTGGGCCACCAAATCACTTCAAATAATGCAAGAGGATTCGTATAATGAAATTCATGAAAATACAATTAAAGATCCTCAATTCAATTCACAAACACATAGTGGTCAAGTATCTTGCAACAATTCTTGCAATTTTCTTAATAACCATCTTTAACCTTTAACACCAAGTAAAATACCCTCTCTTTGATTCAAATACATAATCAAGTCATAAGTAAAATCAAGGCATTTATAATATGATCCCAACAATACATTTCGAATAAATCAAATCTTACGAAAATAAGATACTTGTAAACAAGAGAGGGATTTCTAATAGATAATGCTCTCAATTCATCATTTAAACTCATCAATGCATACATATATATATATATACTTGAAACATGATTATAAATCAAGGTTAGGGGAAAGGCTTCAAGACCAAATCTATTATACCATTAAAGCATTCATAAAGCAAAGTGGTAATGTAAATTCCAAAAACCCTTTGTAAAATTCTTGATTTCTAAACTTCAAATCATAATCAAAGTGTATTCAACTAGCCCATATAGTTTTAAGAAAATTCCACGTACCTTAGATTAATTAGTTTAAAGAGAAGAACTTGAATCTCAATTCATTCCTTAGAAATCTTGAACTTAGAGGTTGGTTCTTGATTCCTTGTTCTTGAAAAAAAACCCTAATTTTGATGTTATGGATGAATGAGGAGTTATGTCCTTTTATTTGATGTAATTAGGTGTTTAAAAGGGCAGAAAAGACCCAAAAATCCCTTTAAAAACAACTTTAGATCGCTAAACGGAGGTGCGGGATGGTTTGAATGATAAATCAACACCCCAGGGACGGACCGTCCCAAACCATAGCTTTTTGGCCATAAAATGGGTTTTACCACCTCAGTTACGATGGTTTGGGTGATGGTCCATTGCTGGCACGACGGTTTGTCGACCTTTCCATCGCTATTTGGTAGTTTGGATAGCTCACTATAAAATGGTCATAACTTTTTTCCCCGATATCGGATCTAGGAAAAATTGATAGAGTTGGAAAGAGAACTCAAATACCTTTCATTTGATATATAGTATAACCTCTAATTCTATATATACAAAAATTTATGGTCAATTAAAATTTACCCAAGTTTAAACGCTCACCAAAAATCAATCAATAGGAAGGCTTTCAACTCGTCCTTGAGTTAAGGGACCTCTATGATCTTAATTCATGCTCAACTAGATTCCCACACTATATAGTTTATTAATACACTACATTCAGATTGGATTTATGGATTTTGGATCCTTTATGCATAGAAAAAATGATTTACGTCCTATCCCATAATGCCGGGTGTTACATTATCCCCCCTTGGAATTAGTCATCCCCGAATGATAACTTGGGACACATCAAGCACGATTTCAAGAAATAAATAAAATAAAATGAGTAGTATAGGATTTGTACCTTCTAAATCATCCATGGTCTCAAAAAGAGTCGGGTACCTCGCACGCATATCTTCTTTTGACTCCCAAGTAGCCTCCTCAGCTTTTTTATTTCTCCACATTACCTTGACCGAAGTTATTTCCTTACTCCTCAACTTTCTAACTTGGTGATCCAAGATTGCAACGGGCTCTTCCTCATATGAAAAGGAGTCTTTCATATTGATCTTCTCTATAGGCAACACTAGGGAATGATCTCCAACACACTTCTTCAACATAGACACATGAAATACAGGATGAACAGAAGCTAGACTTCCTGGCAACTCTAACTCATAAGAGACCCTACCTATCCATCTCATAATCTGATATGGTCCTATATAGCAAGGACTCAGTTTCCCCTTCTTCCCAAATTGTATGAATTTCTGCAAACTTAAATTCTTTCTCTCTTTTTCTAACATCAGCATAGGATTTATGGCGACTTTGGGCTGTTTTGAGTCATTCTCTAATGATTTTCACCTTCTCCATTACCTGATGAACAAGATCAGGCCCAAACAACCGTGTTTCACCCACATCAAACCAACCTATGGGTAATTTACATCTCCTCCCATAAAGAGCATCAAATGGTGCCATCTATATGCTAGAATGGTAACTGATGTTATACGCTAATTCAATCAATGGAAAATGCTTATCCCAACATCCTTTGAAACCAAGAGCACATGACCTCAACATATCTTCCAGAGTCTGGATTGTCCTCTCATCCTAACCATCTATCTGCAGATGAAAAGTAAAACTAAGATGAACGTGGGTACCAATACCCCTTTGAAAAGCTCTCTAAAACTAAGAAGTAAATTAAGTACCGCTATCCGAGATGATAGATAAGGGAACTCCAACCATGGTCTAAATGGGGTCTGAAAAATCCAAAAATCACTCGAGATAAATAATGAACTTTCCCCATTATAAATCAACAAAGAAATCAACTATTGGAGGTCGAAAAGGTCATCAAATAAATCCTTAAATTTCGATGGTCTAAAAAAATAACTAAACCCCAAAATTTAGCCTAATTTTTCTGAGTATGAGACCTTTCTTGGCATGCTCTACAGGTATTAGACAATGAGAAATCTTGCAGGGTCTTACAATATCTCCCCCTTAGAAACATTCATCCTCGAATATCGCTAGTAAGGATAAGAATACAGAGAAAACTAAGGATGCACGGTTGAAATAAATTGCTAAAATGACTCCACATCATTCTAAACTTTACAGTACTTCTAGGAGTGCATGAACTTGCAATAAGAATAACTATATAGCTTAATCTTTTATTAGAAAAGACCTAAATTAAGGAAAAGCAGTATCTTCAGCTAAAACTGAGTTTGCGGAGAAGAGATAGAGGTACCTTCTTTTGAGATGCTATTTGTACTTTTGAACAGAAATTCTTGATGCTCTTAGTCTAAGGATCTCAAATCTTGAATTAATTTGGAAAACAAATGGTGAAATCTTGAGTTTTCTTGAATGATGGGTTGAAATCCTAGGCTTTTGCTCTTGAGGGAATTGAGAATTTATGCCATAAATTGCATATCCCTACAATGAATTGATATTTTCAAGTATTTCCAAGGTTAATGTCAAGAATCTAGCTTCATTATGAAATTATGATCCTTTGAGTATATACATATATATGCTTAAACCTAAGTATGAATTGTGATGCTTCATGAAGAGTATGTTATTAGAACGCTTTAACAAACAAGTATCCTATTTTAAATGAAATAATGATATTTGATACTAAGTTAAGATACGAATCCACATTATTTATGATTTAAAGTAAAGAGAAGCATAGTTTGGCTTTCACTATGTATATCCGTGTATTATTTTAAGCTAGATTTCCTAAAAGTTCTAAGCCTAAGTATAGGAGTAGTATTTAGCACCGAGTTGGGTATGATTCCAAGGTCATGCCCCAGAAATATAAGCCACAGTAGGTCTATGATTTCCCCCTAGTCGTCTAAGACAAGTGATTACTTAAGTTAAGGTTCTATTCTGATGGCAAGGGTAAAACAGCTCTCTCCAATGTGGGTAAGATGTTGGACTCTATGTCAGCTCACATGGTTTATGTTGGTTAGAAGAAACTCACAAAAGTCCCATAGTATCCTAAAGATCTAAAATCCCTAAGTTTTAAAAGAAGTTCCCAATTCTCCCTAAGATGAAAATATATGGTTTGAAAGTTATTATTTTAAGACTGTTTTTTTGTGTCTACGAGCTTCGAGAAACAAGAAGAGCAAACAAATTTAAGAACTAAGTGAAATGACTTGCAAGATTTATACTACCTGCTTTATCATTCATGATTTTCAAGAAGTAGATTTTAGATTTACTCAAGCTATGTAAGCCATTTATGTTAGCATGTATGATTTTTATAAAGATTGATGATATTGTTTACTTATTGCATGCACCCCCATATACTCAGTACAATCCCAAAGTACTGATCCACATATATGTCTATGTGTTGTATTGTCTAATAATGTAGGTTCCGGTGCTCAGCCTCAGCAGGGATAGTGATTTTTGAGTACCTCTAGCTACACTTTCACAGTTGGTAAGTCCTCATGGTTTGGAGACCTATTTCTTTAGGCTATTAATATTTAAGTAGTTGGTTTTATTGTCTTCAGTTCGAGTCAGTTAGGGGTCTATCCCAATGATTCTCTAGTTCCTTAGTAGTAGAGGCTTGTTAGACTGTTAGTTGTTTTCTTTAGATTTTTTAGTACTTTATTATTCAGGCAGTGTTCTACTTTATTTGAGTTAGACATGATATGACATACTACTATTGGATCTAATTAACTTAGAGTACGTTCCAGAAGTAGTAGTATGCTCATAGGGTTAGCTTAGGGCTAATTGTAGCCTTAAGCACCGTTGTGACATCTCCAGATGAGATTTTGGGGCATTACAAACTTGGTATCAGAGCTACACCTATGTTAGCCCTGTTAATGTAGGCCAGAGTTTAAACTGAGTGTAGGCAAATCCTGATAAGGTGAGGCAAACCTCAGTCCTGAGTGTAGGCAAATCATATTTGGTGGGGCAAACCTCAGCGAAGACGCTGAGTTTATATGGGGGGGTGTATGTAACATCCCAACTTAGGATAAGAAGTCCCACATCGTCAGAACACAAAAGAGATATTGTGTATATCAGTAAGAAATCCTTACTCCCTAGTAATGCATTTTAAAGTTGTGTAGGCCTGGGCCCAGAACGAATAATATCACTAGTGGGTTAAGGATTTCAGGGGTATCTCGGGCCTTGATGGTTCGGGATTCCCGTTGTATCCAAGGCCTCGTATCGAGTCGTGACAGATTACTAATAGAATACCAAAGGGGTGCGATCACAATTCCTATAGAAAACCACCTAGATGTCATGACTGTGGAGCCCTAGGGATTGCAACTCATCCTGGTTGCCACAATATACTGCGATCGAGAGGCTCAGATCACGGTGGCAATACCAGAGCACCTCTGGGTATAAATAGACCATTTTTAGCTTATTTTTGCCCATTCTTCATCCATTCTCTTGTGACTAAACCCTACGGAGTGGAAAAGCTTAAGGTTAAAGCTTGTGGATGATTTCGGAGCTTGGGTAACGATTATTACACAATTTTCCTTTGGATTTGAGGTAAGATTTCTCCATTTTCATGATTGATTTTCCCTTTTCTTACCTAAAATTCCTAAACCTTGGTGGCTTGATTTTAGCATAAATATAGCTCGAATTTTACCCATTCTTGAGGTTAACTACTCCTTAAGCATGAGGAAATGTTTGGTTTACTCTAGAAATGTGCTTTCCATAAATAGGAACCACATAGGATTTTGGTTTAATTTGTGGACCCAAGGCACAATGGTGCAGTATGGGTATCATTATTCTCGTATTGATGAGTAGATTGTGAATTTGATATCCTGGAACTTTATAGAAGCTTCTTTAAAGGGAAAGTTAGTTATTTAATGGATTTTGAGCTTTCTTCGGTGTTCAGTAAGTCTATGGTTTCGCCTTTCTTAGATTGACATATGTCATAGTATGTTTATGATATTATGTTAGATTTGAGATGGTTTTTAGGTGTTGGTGATCTAATTGGCAATACTTAGGTTAGTTGGACCTTATAGGCTATTTGGAAATCATAATTTAGGTGCTTTGGCTTAGTTGCGTAGATCATGAGTAGAAGTTCCATCTTAGGGATAATTAAGGCTTGTTTTACATCTAAAAGTTGATTTACATACCTTAGACTATTCAGGGGTAGAAATTGCCTCATAGTGGATTTTGAGGATATAGAAGTGGGCCCTTTGACCCACCTTAGGCCAATATTTGTGTTAGCTATTGAAAAACTTTTATACACTTGTTGTACATGTTGAAATTTCTTATTGGGGTAATATTGAGAATCTTTGTCACTTGACAGTGGTGATGGGTCGCATATTAAGAGTTGAGGCTTATCGATTATGCTAGTGATTATGTTATCCATTATGCTAGTGATTATGCTATCAATTATGCTAGTGATAATACTATTAATTGAGATAGTGATTATGCTATTTCTTATGATATTGAATATATAATTATTGGTTTGAGTTTGGACATTGATTATAATATTGATGATGTACTTATCAGTTTGAGTCTGGATATTGATAATGACATTGATGACATATATATTTGATTTAAGTCCAAAAGATTATTATGATATTGAATATATGATTATCGGTTCGACTTTAGATATCTTAATGATATTGATCATGATGTTGGTGGGATGATATTAATAATATTGATGCTTATGGTGTTGGTTATAGAGGATAATATTGATGATATGGATAATAGTTATAAGTTTAAAGGTGGAAATTATTGTAATGTGGCAAAATATGAATATCTTTTGTTGTACCCTGAGAGTTGGAAAATGATGATGGTTCAGGTTATACTATCTTGGTGTATGCCCTCCATGTTTATGGGGGCCTGCATTAGGTTATTTATTTTTCTGCACTTACTGGCATATGTGAACCAATTTTGTAGTAATAATCACATGTGTTTGATCCTTTATATTATGTTATTATTTTGGTTATTTACTTATTTATGTACAACAATATGGGAGTAGAATCAGGTCTATATTTACCCTGACATAGTTATATTATCTCATATTTTATCGTATTTATATCATGATTTAGCTCAATTGGTTGATGATGCCTACTGAGTCTCCATTGTTTGATACTCATAGCATACTTCTTTACCATTTTGGTACAGATCTGAGTACATGTTGCCACTATTGATTTGAGGATCGTGCTGTGTTTATTCCATAAATAGGGTAAGCTCTTGGAGTTGGAGTTTCCTTATTTCCTTTAGTTAGATCCGAGTACCATTCTAGTACTTAGATAGCTCCTTTCAATGATTTATATGGTACATATTGTTGCTCTTCAATTTGGTTGTTTGAGGTTTCTGAGATTAGGTCACAAGGTACGGACTTGCTTCGTGAATCTTTGGATAGAGTTTGGGTCATTCAGAATAAACTTTGAGTGGCTCCGAGTAGGCAAAAGTGCTATGTAGATTGTAGACTCTGTACATTGAGATTTAGTGTTGGTTATTGATTTTTCCTTATTTTGTCTCTCATGAAGCACGTGATGAGGTTTGGGGATGGGGCATGCTTATCCCCAGGTATATTGGACCTTTTGTGATTTTTCAGACTGTTGGGGATATGACTTATGAGTTAGCATTTCCCCTAAATTTATCAGTTGATCATCCAGTTTTTCATCTCTTCGTTCTTTAGTGTTACATTCCAGGTGAGTCTCATGTCATTTGTTGGAATTTAGTTCAGTTAGATGAGAGGTTTTCTTTTAGTAAAGAGCCTGTCTCTATTTTGGCTAGATATGTTAGGCAATTGTGTTCTAGAAATATCCTAGAGGTTAAGATCCAAGGGAGAGACATCGACTTTTAGATGAGGCTACTTGGGAGGTCAAGTCTGATATGCGTGGTAGTTATCCCCAGCTTTTCACTGATTCAGGTATTTCCTTTGCCTTTAGTTTGAGGACGAACAAGATTCTTAGTGGTGGCTGATGTAATGACCTAATCTTTGGTGATTTTTGTGAATTATTCATTTTTGTATGATTTGACTATTTTCCTTTCTCCATGGTTTCTTTGTAATATTTTTGGGATGTAGGGATAATTGGCACGATTTCCAAAGCTTTTCAATATAATTTGTGCGAGTTTATGATTTTTGTTGGTTAAAAAGGCTTTATTAGTTCACTTTGATTAACATTTATTAATATGCGCATTAGATGACAAAATAGACTGTGCCAGCTGATCTGGAACGTCAATTTTAGGTTAGTGACATGGTTGGTGTGGTTTTACGAATTTTAAATCTCATTTTGACCCTCAGTTCAAAATTTTTTGAAATTGGATTTTAAAGATCAACTTCGTGAAAATGATATTTTTAGAAAATCTGATACCACTACTGTGTCCGGAGAATCAAATTTAGTCTTGTATTATTGTTTGTTTGCGTTCTCGAGATTCTAGATGAATCCTGAGGGGTCCGTGGAGACTTGGAGAATTCTAAGTCTCCAGCTGGTGCACCCACTTAGGTGACCTTTTGGTCGCTTAAGCTACCTGACAGCCAGCTGGAGGTATTTCTTAAGGGACTTACCCATTGCATAGGCACCGGTCGCTTAAGCGACAGCTGAGCCGCTTACGTGATAAGGTAGGTATCGCGTAAGTGACACCTGGTCTCTTAAGCTGTCACAACCCAAACCAGGGTCTGGCCATGCTAGGTATCTCAAGTTCCACACGGACCGGAGATCGCCTCCTGTAGCTAACCAAACAAAATGCACCACATCCCAAAGTAGGATAATTACGAACACATAACAAGTTAAGGTAATATTAATTTAAGGATATTAAAATAAGTCTACAACCAAAACCAACAAATACCGGTATCAATGTCATTACTAATACCTATACCGATACCGATACCGACACCACTTATGCCAACAGTTGTCCGACAAAGCCTCTAATTAAAACCAAAGAATATTCGATTGGGACATGCCCCCGACCATAGCAAGAAACCAAGACCAAAAGAATAGTCAAAATGTAACGGAAACCATAAATATTAAATGGGGTATTCCGAAGTATGGAAGCTCACACACTTCAATCTAACTTGATAGATGATCCCGAATCCAAGTCACTGAGAAGGAGTAGTAAAAGTATGACTAGTTCCTACTCGCATGGGGATACAACATCAAAAGATGGTTAGCAGGGTGAACGCAAGTATATAACTCGGGGATAAGGATAACATAATGATATAATCAACAGTTTTAAATCATTCAAAAGCCAAGACACATAATTAAATGCATATACATAAATATATATATCATATGTCGAGATAGGAACAAGGCTTAACATGCTCTTTAAAACTTTAAGCTGGATTGTGTAGCTCAAACGTTATTATATTAGTACATACGGGGGCTATATAGGCCCCATCTCTCACCCCATGGTTTGTTTCCAGTGTCTGTAGCCAGCACAAATTGGAGAATAATCTTATATATATGTGCATGGGGGACTCGAACCCTCCAACATATACCAAGGTGACTTAAGTACCCGATAGTATAATGATTTACGAGGACTTGAACCTCCCTAATCATAAAATAATAATAAAGGGGACATAAACCTCCCTAGTTACTTTGACCGTTGTGTCGGAAAATGTGATTTGCAGTATTGGTCACTTGGTCCTCCACTTTCACGACTCAGCTACACAACCCTTAAAGATCCCAATTAAAATAATTTTCATATATTCCCATTCAATGAACCACAACACACTTTTAAGGCATGCATTGTTGGTATTGTCGTACCAACTACACTTGCAAGGTAACACATTATACCAAAATGATCTCCATTAAATTGGGGAGAACAACTCCCTTTGTTCATTAATACACATTGGAGAACACCGACTCCCTTTGTTTATTAAATCGTACCATTGTATTTTAGTTTCATCCTTATGTCATGCAATATTCCAAGACAAGTTCAATTTTACAAATTCCCATAGTTCTCATAACTAAAACCAATTTCACATTATCGGGTTGGGGTTATAACTACTTTAAAAGCCACAAGTTTGGGAAAATCAGAATTCCTTTGTTCATTCACCATACCCATACACCCACAAGTTCAAAACCATATTAAAAACATAACATCATATAAATAAACCATGAGAAACATTGGTCAATTCATAA
This sequence comes from Capsicum annuum, assembly GCF_002878395.1. NCBI lineage: Eukaryota > Viridiplantae > Streptophyta > Magnoliopsida > Solanales > Solanaceae > Capsicum > Capsicum annuum. The sequence continues at coordinate 134,315,602 of NC_061115.1, forward strand.
CATTCAAAAACCCCAACCTTTGTTTCAAAAGCATCACAATAATTTTATGAAGAAACCATTAAATCACATGTTTTAACAAAATTAACAATGAGGGAAAAGTAACATGCCTTAAACACCAAGAAGTACGGAGAGAAATCACCCTTGGAAGCCCCAATTTATTAGCTTGATGAGAACCTTGAGTGTTCTTAACCTTTAAGATTTAGGAGTATTCTAAGAGGTTATTTGATGAGTTTATGATAGCTAATGATGCCCTAAAGAAGTTATAAATATGGTTTTAAATTGAGAAAGAGGGGAATGTGCAGAATGCCCTCAACTTAAAAGCTAAAAAATCCGTTTTCGGTTACGAGTTGACCCTTTGGCTCGTACCTACACATTACAGCTTGTGACATCGAGTCGTAACAAAGATAGTGACTAAGACCTCCATACACTGCCCACCTTATGACTCCACCAACCCACATGTAATGAGATCTTACAACTCTTAAGGTCCAGTCATGAGCAACATAGAACCCCAAATGAATTAAACACTGGACATCCTACGATTTGAACCCACGACTTGTAACATATCCTCACGACTCATAGTGAGCCACTCGTACTCAGAGCAGAAGCTTGCCACTAAGTTTATGATTTGGTTATGACCAAGGTCCTACAACTCATAACCATATCTCACAGCTCTTCTCCTTGAGTCGTGACTAAGGCAGTTAGCCCAAAGCTCAAGAGTTTTTAAGGACCAAAATCTAGGGTGTTTCAATTCCCCCCCACTTGGATCATTCATCCTCGAATAATGGGACACAGTATTTACTAGCATAAATTGACACCACACACCTTTACTCTTACCTTTGACAAAGATAATAAACAAAGATTGTAAGAATAACATATAACTTACGCACTATTTTATGAAGCGAAAAACAAGAATGGATACCCGGATGCCATGTCCTCTTGGGCTACCCAAGTAGCCTCTTCAACCTTGAGGTTCCTCTATAGAACCTTTATCGAAGCTACATCCATCATCCATAACTGATGAACTTGTTGATCCAAAATCTCAACCGTGACTTCCCTATATGATAAGGAATCCCAAATACCAATATCCTTGATAGGCACAATCAGCGACGGATCACCCACACACGTCCTCAAATAATGGAACTCAAATAAGGAGGCAACTCCAACTCATTTGCAACCTTACAAACTCACTTCAAAACCAAGTACGGGTCAACATATTGGGGACTGAGCTTCCCCTTCTTCCCAAAAAGCATTACTCCTTTCATGGGAGATACCTTTAAGAACACTTAATCGCCAACCTCAAACTCTAACTCCCTAAGCCTCACATCCGCATAGGACTTTTGGAAACTTTGAGCAGCTTAATGTCAATTCCGAATCATCTTCACCTTCTCTATCACTTGGTGAACCAAATTTGGGCCAAACATCACCCTCACCAACCTCGAACCACCCAATAGGAAACCTACAAATCCTACCATATAACACCTCAAATGGAGCCATCCCAATGCTCGAGTGGTATATATTATTATATCCAAATACTATAAGAAGAAAATGATCAACCCAAATACCACCATAGTCAATCAAAACAAGACCTGAAGCATATCTTCCAATGTCTAAATAGTACTAAGGCTCACCTTAGTTCCAAAATCTTTCTAAAATGAATGCCAAAAATGCAATGATAACTGAGTACCACGATCTGATATGATAGAAATAGGCGGCCCATGCAACTTCACAACCTGTTGGAGGAACAACCTCGCATAACCTCTGCTAAAAAATTAGTTCTCACTGGCATGAAGTGAGCAGACTTAGTCATCCTATCAACGATTACCCAAATCAAATTAATGTGATTTTAAGACTGAGGAAGACTTGTAACAAAATCCATATTAATCACATTCCACTTCCTCAGAGGCAACTTAATCCATCGGGCCTCATGTTCTCAACCTTCACTTGTTAATACACCATGCATTTAGCCATAATTTTGACCACATCTCGCTTCATATTGTTCCACTAATATATCTCCTTAAGATCATGATACATATTCATTAAACCGTGATGAATGACATAACGTGACTCATGAGCCTCAGCCAAGATTCTTTCTTTTAACATATCTACATCGAGAACACATAATCTGCCTTGGTACCTCAATATACCATTGCCACCAATATAAAAAGGTAAACTTTTTGTTGACCCACATCTCCAATAATCTTCATTACAAAAAGATCTAGTACCTGTTTCTTATTTATCTCAGTAGGAAGAGATGACTTCGCTACCTCTTGCACAAACACACCACCATCCTCAGAGTCTGAGAGATGAACTTCAAGGTTAGCCAAATGATGAATATTATTCTCCAACACCAACTTATCTTCATCCACAAGAGTTAGACTCTTTATGGAAAACCTTCTAAGAGAATTAACAACCATATTAGCTTTACCTGGGTTATAGAAAAGACTCATGTCGTAGTATTTCAGCAACTCAATCTATCTCTTTTGCCTAAGATTCATCCCCTTTTAGGTGAACATGTATTACAAGCTCGTATGATTAGAAAAGATATCCACGTGGACTCCATACAAATAGTGAAGCCAGATCTTTAATGCAAATACCACATCTAACAAATCCAAGTCATGAGTCGGGTAATTCTTCTCATGAACTTTCAACTGTCTAGAAGCATAGGCCACCAACCTACCATGCTGTATCAATACACAACTAAGTCCCACACGGGATGCATCACAATAGACAATGAAACCATCAGTGCCTTTAGGCATAGTAAAAACCAGAGCTGAAGTTAACTTATCTTTTATCTTCTAAAAATAACCCTCACAAGCGCCAGAACATAAAAACTTCACCTTCTTCTAGATCAACTTAGTCAACACGGTAACTATAGTCAAGAAACTCTCGACAAACCTTCTATAGCAACCAGCTAAACCCAAGAAACTCTGAATATCAGTTGGAGTCATGGGCTAGGCCAGTTCTTAACCTCTGCTACTTTCTGTGGATCTACAATGATCCCTTTACTAGAAATGACATAACCCAGAAAAGTAATGGCCTTCAACTAGAACTTGCACTTCAAAAACTTAGCATATAATCTTTGATCTTTCAAGGTTTGCAACAAGATACGAAGGTGATTGGTATGATCTGCCTCACTCTTAGAGTACAATAGGATATCATCTATAAATATGATATCAAACAAATCTAGAAACTGATGAAAGACCCTATTCATCAAGTCCATAAATATCATCAGTGCATTAGTCAAACAAAAAGACATGACTAAGAACTCATAATGACCATATCGGGTTCGAAAGGCAGTCTTAGGGATATCCACTTCCCTAATATTTAGCTAATGGTAATAGAACCTAAAATCAATCTTAGAGAAATACCTAGCACCCTGGAGTTGGTCAAATAAATCATCAATCCAAGTAAGAGGATACTTATTCTTAACCATAACCTTATTCAACTGGAGGTAATTTATGCACATTCGAAGAGAACCATCCTTCTTACATACAAACAAAATAGGATCACCCCACGAAGACACACTAGGATGGATAAATCCCTTGTTAATGAGGTGTTTCATCTACTTATTAAGCTCTTTCAACTCAGCTAGAGTCGTTCTATAAGGAGGGATAGAGATAAGAAGAGTGTCTAGAACAAGGTTAATTCCAAAATCAATCTACCTATCAGCAAAAACACTAGGAAATCATCTAGAAAAAACTTGAGAAATTTATTAACCATGGGAATAGATTGCAATGAAGGACCCTCTAAGTTAGAATCTTTAACCCAGACCAAATAATAAAGAAATCGCTTGGAAATCAACCTTCAGGCTCTAAGATATGATATGAAGCTTCCCTTAGGCACTAAAAAAAACCCCTTCCCACTCAATAATCGGCTTCTTAGGGAATTTAAACATGACCTTACGGGTTCGACAATCTAAGAAGGCATAGCACTAATACAACCAATCCATTCGCAATATGACATAAAAATCAACCATGTATCACTTTATAAGATCTACCAAAGTTTCTCCACCACCAACAGTTACCACACAACCCCTATAAACTCTTTTAGCAACCACTGAGTCATCCACTAGGTAGAAATAAAAAAGGGGTCAGGGATACACTCAGGTTCAAAACCAAAATGCATAACCATAAATGGGGTCACATAAGAAAGAGTAGACCCTGGAACAAGCAAGCAATACATATCATAAGAAAAAGTCATAGCATACCAGTGATGATATTGGGAGATGAATTAGAATCCTGGCGAGTAGCAAGAGCATATAAGTGGTTTCGGCTAATGGTGGTACTAGAATTAGAATCAGCACCCTTTGGCACATGAGCTGATAAATTGGTAATAGAAATCTTATTTACCCCCGAAGCAACCTTACAAGGGCAATCCCTCTGCAAGAAACTAATCATACCATATTTAAAACACTTCTTCCTCCTCTTTTCACAAAACCCTTGATACACCTGCCTGCAGAATTTACAAGAAAGATATGATGGAGCGAACTGAGTCCCACCAGCCTAAGATTGGGTTCCTTTCACCCCAAATCCATTATCATGCTGAGAACGATAATCACCCACTGACATTGGGTAAGGAGAACTAATCATAGAGTATGAACAAGAACTCATCCACTTCTTCTTAGACTATTTTCCACAAACTCTACCACTTTGTTGTTGACATCCACCATGATCCAAAAATCTAAAATTTTTATTTTGTCTTTCCCTTATTTTTGTTTGCTACTTCTTCTCTTCCTCAACCTACTACACATACATAACCAATCTGGAGATGTCCATGTCCTTGTTCAACAAGCAACCTTCCTCTCCAGAATCAAATCATAGGATAACCCAGAAGCAAATTTGCTCATTCTAGCCCTTATGCTAGATACTAGCTCGGGAGCATAGAGGGACAACTAATGGAATTTCAAGGCATACTCCTTGACCGTCATCCTACCTTGCTTCAAATTAACAAACTCTTCTGCTTTTGCCTTCCTCAACTCCTAAGGAAGGAAGCGATCTAGGAAAATACTATATAAATTGTCCCATAGTGCAGATTCAGCATTATCTTGCCTAGACTATTCCCATTCCTTATACTAATGGTATCCCCACATCCTTCAACTGATAGGCTACAAATTCTACATCTTCCACATTAGTAGCATGTATAACCCAAAAGTTCTTTTCCATATCATTGATAAAACCTTGAGGATCCTTCTCAACCTTAATAGTAGTGAACATAAGAGGGCTTAACCTCATAAATAGGCTAACCCATGTTGCCTCAGAAGATAAAGTAACAGACACTACACGCTCAGACAGAGAGGCTACCAACTGAGCCAATATATGAATAGACTAAAAAATTCTGCATTCTACATATTAGCCTGAGAAACTTGAGGAGACTAGAGGGGATCGAATAAACTCCAGGAGGGCAATAAGGAACTGGACTCCTAGACTGGGTTTGCACCCTATAAGCAGGGCATGTTCCATCAGCATTGTCCTCAAGTGGGATAGAGGAGTTTTAATAAGCTTCAGATCTTCTGGGAGGCATGATCTGAAAAGAGAACAAATGCGAATTAGAGAGACTCAAAACCTTAGAATCTATATCTTGAAATAAAACAACAAGAAAGTAAGATATTTCTAAATATCTTTTAGCCCCTTCTTTATAAGTATGGCATGCTACACATCCATAAAAGAAACTCTACTCGACACGACTTTGTTGGACACCTAATGACACTAAACCTAGGATCAAATAATACCTTTATAATGACCCAAAGTAGGGTCTTTCCATGACAAGCATCTTATGTCTAACGTGGATCACGATCACCCCCTGTACCTAACCAAACCAAACACACCATACCCTAAAGTAGGTTGAATTTCAAACATATAACAAGATCAAAAAATATTAATTTAAAGGCATTAAAATAAGTTTACAACCAAAACCAACCCATACTAATATCAATGCCAATAACAATACCAATACTAATACCGATACTGACACTGCCAATGCTAGTAATAGTCTGACAAAGCCTCTAATTAAAATCAAAGAATATCCGATTAGTATATGTCCACAACCATAGACAAAAACCAAAATCAAAGGAATAGTCAAAATATAAAGGAAACCACAAACCTGAAATAGGTCTTCCAATGTATGGAAGCTCACCACTCTAATCAGACATGCTAGTTAATCTCTAATCTTGGTCACTAAGCAGGAGAAGTAGAAGTATGACCAGTATCTGTATCGTATTGGGATACAGTGTCCGAAGATGGTTAGCAGGGTGAGCACTAGCATGTAACTCAGGGATAAGGATAATTTAATAATATGATCAATAGTTTAAAGTCATTCATAAGCCACTACATATAGTCAAATGCATATACATAAATGTATATAGATATATATAAATATACCATATGCCGAGATATGGAATAATGCATAACATGCTCTTCAAAACTTTAACATGTATTACGCAGCTCAACTATTATTATAATAGTATCGATGGGCTATATGGGCCCTACTTCTCACCCCCTGGTCATGCCCCAGTGTTTGTAGCCACACGAACTAGAGAATAATCTCATATATATAAACATGGGGTACTTGAAAACTCTAATATATACCAAGGTGACTTAAGCACCTGATTATTTAATGATTTATGAGGGACTCAAATCTCTCTAATCATAAATTAAAAATAAGGGGGACTCGAACCTCCCTGGTCACTTTGACCCCTGCGTTGGTAAATTCAATTCCCAGTATTGGTCACTTGGACCTACACTTTCATGACTCAGTTATACAATCCTTATTAGATCCCAATAAAATCAATTATCATAGATTACTATTAAATGAAACACAACACACTTTTTTGGTATACATTATTGGTATTTTCATACCAACTACACTAGTAAGGTAACACATTATGCCAAAATGATCTCCATTAAATTGGGAAGAATAACTCCCTTTGTTCATTCATACACATTGGGGAACACTGACTCTCTTTGTTCATTAAATCATACCATTGTATTTCAATTACTTCTTTACGTCATGCAATAGTTCAAGAATAGTTGAATTTTACAAATTCCCATAGTTCTCATTACTAAAACTAATTCCACATTATGGGTTTGGGTTATAAATACTTCAAAAGACATAAGTTTGGGAAAATCCAAATTCCCTTATTCATTCAACATACCTATGCACCCACAATTTCAAACCTATATTAAAAGCATGAACATCATATATAAAAACCATGAGAAATATTGTTTAATTCATAACATTTAAAAACCCCAACCTTTGTTTTAAAACCATCATTATAATTTCATCACAAAACTTTAAATCGCATATTTTTAATAAATTAACAATGATAGAAGATTAACATGCCTTAAACACCAAGAAGTATGAAGAGAAATCACCCTTGTAAGCCCAATTAATTAGCTTGATAAGAACCCTAAGTGTTCTTTACCTTGAAGATTTGGGAGTGTTCTGAGAGTTTATTTGATGTGTTTATAAAAGCTAATCATGCCCTAAAGAAGTTATAAGACATGGGTTTTAAGTTGAGCAAGAGGAGAAATGTACAGAATGCCTTCAACTTAAAATCTAGAAAAAGTTATCTTTGGTTATGAGTCAACCCCTTGACTCATACCCACATATTACAACTCGTGAACATGAGTCATAACCAAGACAAATACTAGGACCCACACATACTTCCCACCTTACAACTCTACCAACCCATACTTAATGAGATTTTATTACTCATAAGCTCTAGTAGTGAGCAACATAGAACCCCAAATAAATTGAACACTGGACATCCTACAATTTGAACCTAGGACTTGTAATATATCCTCACAGCTCATAGCGATCCACTCGTAATTAAAGCAGAACCTTTCCACTAAGTTTCTAGTTTGATTACGACCAAGGTCCTATGACCCGTAACCACATCTCATGACTCGTCACCATGGGTCGTGACAAAGGTAATGAGCCCAAAGCTTAAGAATTTTTAGGGACAAAATTTAGGGTGTTTCATAAGCTTTGTTCGCATAAGTGACCTGGTGATACCTAGGTGTGTTGTATTCCTTTTTGACATTTTCATTATTTTTGTGACTTAGAGCTTGGGGTTTCAAGTAATTGGGTTATTTCTTCCAATTTTAAGCTTGGGTAATATTTCAATTATGTTTCTTTGATTTGTATCATTTAAATCTTATTAACTTTGATTCAAAAATTGAATTTAGGGATTTGGCTCAAAATACCTAAATTAGTAATTTCTTGTTTCAAACCCCAATTTCAACTCACTTTTATTTGTGTTTTCTTTTTTAAGTTCCTTTAGGCATGGGAAATATATTTTTGAACTAAAATTTTAATTTTACCCTTTTTTAAAAAAAAAATTATTTTGGGATTCATTTTGACTCCGTTTTAGGAATAGGCAATATGGATATCATTGGATTCCTTTTAATTCTTATATTATATATTTATGAAATTTGAATTATTTTGGCTCCTTTCGTGAGGAGAAAACTTTGTAGTAAAGGTGTTTTCAACTAGTTTTAGGCATTCGAGGTAGGTTATATCTTAACTTTCTTCAGATTTAGATGGGTAGTTAATATTGGTATAAAATCATGCTATGGGTCTAGAACTAATCATGGAAATGGATTTATTATGGTGTTGTATCCATGTGGTGGCCTATTCTTGCTATTTGGTAGTTTTGAGACATTACTTACTATATGTGATCGTGTTGGGTCTTATATGCTATTGTTGGCCTTGTGTATGCTTTTGATAAATTATGTATTTCTAGTGAAGAACCCTAAAATAAAATTTATTTGGTATTAATGGAATATAGTGTATATTTTTCTCTTTGGCATATGGATTATATTAGATCATGGATGGTTTGCATATTGAGTAGATTTTGGCTCATGTGGATTGGTATATTAGTTTGATTATGGAAATTCTCATTCTAGTTGGTTGTGAGCATTATATATTTATATCATATACATTCATGAATTATTGGTACCACCATGGAAATACTATAAACACTAGTTTTTTCTGGCTAAATATGACATCTTTAAAAACCCTCTACCAATATATATGCCAGAGAGAAGTTATGGATATTGGTATTGGATATTGGATTGTATAGGGATTGATGAACCCCCCATGAGTCCTACCTTTTAAGTACAACTCGGTAGATATATACAAAGGTTGTGTGGCAACCTTATGCTTCATATCATCATATTCATCTTTATAATATTCATTTTATTTTATATTTTATGTACATTCTGTGTTGTATTCATGTTTTTTATTTGATGTTTATCCATTGTGTACCTTTCTCATACTTTTATAATTATATGTGTATATGGTAGAACTATTGGTAGAGACGGTGTGGGCTACTATTTGGGAAATTTTTTGATTGCAGGTGACATGCCCATAGTGGGTATTTTATATGCTTGATTTTATACTTTGCTCAACCAGCCTATGATACCTAATGAGTACAAGTGGACCTTACACACCCCTACTGTGCTCTTTTAGTGCAGATCCAGGTATGATTGCACTACACAGTAGCTGATTCAGGTGATATTTGGAGTATATTTGAGGTGGCAGTCGAGTTATGCTTCTAGAGTTGACCTACTACCTCTTTCTATTTATTTCATGTCTTGTTTTATATTTTAGTGATAGATTGTGATCCTTTTGGACTATTATTATATATTTTGACATTTGAGATATATTTAGTTGTTCTTACACTATGACAGCAGGTTTTGGTGATATTAATGGTATTATTTTTGTTTACTTTCTGCCTTTATTACTAATGTGTGGTTTGACTTTATTCTAGAAGTTTTGCCTTGGGTTTTTATATTGATTTCTTATTTCATATCGATTTGGGTGATAGGCTTACTTGTCAAGGATTTCTACGATAAGTACCATATGACCCTTGGTTTTTGGGTCATGACAAATTTGTATGGAGAAGGTGAAACTCTAGGGTCCTTGCTTCTTGGACATCTGTCTCATCATCACTGAACTATACTCCTTAGTAAGTGCTATTATCTCAATATTACTCAGTTCATCTTGTTGGTCACCTCATCCTTCAAGTACTTAGCATACTTAGGCTTTCACTGAAAAACATCTAATAAAGAAAGGTTAATGTGGAGTTCTCTGAATATGTCAGAGAATTTCTTAAACCATGCATCCTCTTTAGTCTTTTTAAGCCTCTAAGGGTAAGGTAGTGGTGGTCTCTCTATTGTATACTCAATTTTCTTTGCTTTTGCATACTCAAACTTTCCCAAATTTTTAGCTTATTTAGTTGTCACTTACTTCTCATCATCTTTCTATAGGACCGACTCGGCTTGTACCTCATGTTTTTTCTTTGGAGGTCTATCAATTAGATCTCTACCACTTCTCAAGGTGAGTGTCATTACTTGCTTTAGATTTTTTTATATCGCTAGGAAAAACTGCTTGAGCTCTTATGTGTTGTGCCTAAGCTAACTGGACCAACCGTCTCTCCAAATTCTTCTAATTTAGTTGCTGATGTTTAGTTTCTGCAGCCATTTATTCTTGGTTAGCTCAAATCTTTTTCAATGTCTCCTCTATATGGTTGGCCTGAGTATTATTCTGAATGCTCTGTAGCTACTAAAATTGTTGAATTTAAGCTTGATTATTTCCCCATGAGAAATTAGGCTGACTCTGCCAATTATGGTTATAGGCGTTACTATATTTTAGATTTCCTTTACTTGCACTGTCCATAAAATTAACTAACTCTAGATTTGATCCATATAAATCTGCAGAATGATCACTACTTCCATAAATCTCACATCAAGTCTGATCCTTCTAAACTATATTTACTTGGGGCTGAGGTTATTCACACTTAATTTACTAAATTATGTCATCATTTGTGCTAAATCTTGTTTGATGATGATCATCTGACAACAAGGGACCAAGTTCCTGGGTCCTCATAGAAACATATAGATGTCACTTTGATTGCACAATTTTGTTGTCTAGTGTAAAAACTTTGCAGGTGATATGTGTACCAATCAGGACACCTGGCCCAATCAGATTTTGGCCCTAATCATTATTCCACTATAAATAGAAAAAAATGCTTCTCAATTGGTAAGTTTTTGCAAATTAAAACATAGTGTAGGAAATAGGTGAAAACTCAATTGGCGATATTACTTAAGTTCTTAATTTTTGAATGTAGTGAAAGAGTGAGTGTTCTTGTATCAAGTCATGACCTATAATTAAATTACTCGTGTTATAAGAGTAATTCTTTCTTTCAGCTCTTGAGAGTTCTTAGGTAGAATTACCTAAGTTGATATTTATTAGAGTTAATAATATCGAGGTAAGTTCTTGGCAGAGTTGTCAAGGTAGGTTTGTGGTAGAGTTGTTACAACCTGGTGAAGCTTAGAGTTAAGTTCCCATTGAGTTTGTCAAGAGTTTGTTTATAGTGGATTGTTGAGTGCTTGTGAGGGAAAGTTGTTTTTTTCCTCCCTTGTACAAGGGGGTTTCCATATTAAACCAATGCATTCTTTACTTTCTTGTAAAGCTTTAATTTCTCTACGCTTTACTATTTTATTATTTGTGTTTGACTCTAAGGGACCTGGTCCCTAATAGTGTGGTGAACCCCACATTTCATTAATTTGGGTCTAAAAAAGGGCCAATTTTACAGCCAATGCTGTGACATTATCCATCTCTATTGAAACCCTTTGGGGTTACTCCTCACTGTAAGGTATGAGGTCCCTTAGAATCAATCATAAGCAATTAAACAATAGAGTGCAAGAAAACTAATGACAGTGCAGAAAGAGTAAAAGACACAAAAATTTTTATGTGGAAACCCAGGATGGGAAAAATGATGGCTTACCCTCACAAGAACCAATAAAATCCACTGTAATCAACCTCTTTATTATAGTCTAGATTTCAGCCTAACTCTAGGCTCCTTACGCTAGTACTAACTATACTATAAGATCATCTTAGTAACTCTACCAAGGACTCCCTCTATACTAATTAATTGTAATCAGCTTTACACTTAGGTAACTCTAACAAAGCAACACTCTCAATAAGAAAACACTACTCTTATAGTATGAGTAGTTACTTTACAAATCAACACTTAATAATACTCACTCACTCTTTAAGTATATTACAAGATATGAACATAATCAATACTTGATTTTTTTAAAAAATAGAGTTTTACTACCTCTCTTTTCACTCTTTAGAATGTGCAAAAACCTTGTTTGATAAAGAGGAATCTCTTTCTTTTTATAGCTGAATGATGATTTGGGATGGAAAATCATTCGACTAGCTATCCAAATTTGCACAAAATAGCACCTGCAAGTTTGTTACACAAGAGGACAAAACTATGCAGATATCATATGCTAGTTGTATAGTACTTCAGACGTCCAGGGACCTGGTCCCTTGTAGTTTAGATGCTCATCATCAAAACTACATATAGAAATTTAAAAACCCTTGGGTTTCTGTCCCTTATAAAATTTCCTGGATTTTTAGTCTCTGGACAGGATACGACTAGGGAAAATGGTTCGTACACTGGGATACGAGTGGTATGGGTTAGTCGTACGCTAACCAGTATTAATTGGTGGGTTGGATTTAGTTTCTAAAATGGATATAATTTAGGGTTTATGAATCGTATTGGTGATATGGGTTATTTGGTTACTTCACTTAATCTTATATTAGTAGACTAAGTTGGATCTGAGTATGAGTGTCTCACCAAGAGTCATAAGCCAGGGTACGAGTCGTACCATGGAATTGTATGGTGGACAGTGTTCAATCCTCTTTAAATTCTATTCTGCCAGGGGTACAGATTGAGGGTACTAGTCATATACTTAGTTATGATATGTTTTGGGGTGAGTCATTTCTTGGATAGTGTTATGTCCAAAGGAGATAGCCTTGGGTATGAGTGGTCCACACCACTTGTATTAAAGGGTACAAATAGTATGAATAGTCGTACCCACCTGATGGGATTTTCGGGAGTTTAAGTGAGGGAAATCTGGACATTTCCCCAATTAACCTAAGAAGGCCCTAGGACTTTTAGCTCACTTGGGAGGTTATTTACCCTATTATTCTACTCTTTAACACTTATAAAAACACTCTCTAATCCTTTCTAAGGTTTTTCGGCAAATGAAACTTGGGTTTCATCTTAAGGATTAATTTGGGACTTGTGTTGGTGATTTCTCTCCATCATCTTATTGGTTTCAGGCATGTTCTCTTCCCTCATTATTAGTTCCAACTAAAGGCATGGTTTTATACAATATTTTCATAGTTTGATTATTGTATAGCTTTTGGTTTTCAAATATAATTTGGGGGTTTTGGTTATGGTTTTCCAATGTTTTAATAATACTTTTATATACTTTAATGATAGTTTTGGATAATTGGTTACATGGGAATGGCTATTTGGTACGTGGCTTTGGTTTTGAAAATACTATGCCCTTAATGTGTTTGATAAAATGCTTATGAGAATGTTTTCACTACTTTGATGGATTTTAATGGAAATTATGCATGGTTTAAACTTGATAATGGAACCCTAAATGGTTAAATAGTCTAGACTGGTCAAAATGGAATGGATTTAGGTGTAATAATCTATCTTGTGAGGTACAATAGAATCCCCTGAGTAATCATAATAATGGAACACTTGTGGGGTACATGGGACTCCCCAAAGTTAATTGGGAAATGTGATTTATGGGTACATGGGAATCCCCTTATCTCAAAAAGGTTTGGCTATGGACAATACTTTCAAGTTATAGTCATTATGATTATACCACTATGTATAGCCATGATTAATAATAATGGTTTGGTTAGTTGGAAAGGGTTTTAATTGGGTAATAATGGCAAGGTGTGATAGCTAATCGTGAAGGTGGATGTTCAATGAACTATCACTAGAAACTCTTGTTTGCCGACATGAAGGGTAGGTCATGGTGACCATATATGATACTATGAGGTACATGGGAATTCTCTAAGTACACTATACATACATATTATGGAGGATAAGGGTACTTGGGAATCCCCTACTCTAATGGTATCTCCAATTCATGCAGCTATATGTATCGGTGCCCATTCTAGGGGTTACACTGAACCCATATAGCCCATGGGTGGTTAAGGATGGTTAATCTACACATGCCAAGGTTAATAGTTTTAACTGTATGCTAAACCTGATTCTCTTTCTCGGTATGCATATATATACATGTATGGTTTATATGTAGGTGATTGATTTACTTGGTTTTGTTAAAAGGCCTTATTTTCTCCTTATCCTGATTTCATATGAGTGTTCACTTGCTAACCCATCTTTGGGCGGCTATATCCCAGATGACGAAGGAATTGATTGTTTTATTCCTCCTGCATAGTGATTGGACTATGGGATCAGCTATTAGATTGAAGTGGTGAGCTTTCATCTTTATAGAAGTCTCTATTTTATGGATGATATTTCATACTTTAGTTTAATTATGGATATTGGTTTTGGCTATGGTTGGGGGTATGTCCCAATAGGATTTTGGTATTCTTTTGGTTAGAGGCTTTTGTGGAACTATTATGGGCTGGCATAGGTGGGATTGATATTGGTGTCAGCCTTAGTATTGGCATTAGTATTAGGGCTGATACTGTTGGATGAAATTTCTTATTATTCCATCTTTGTATGTTATGTTATCGAACTTGGTTTGGTTATGGTTTTGGATTATGGTTTGGTTGTGTTAGTTACTGGTTGGGCATCAAATGGTTAGACTCATTTGGGTGGTCACGGTCATATACTATCCTAGAGTTTTAAATTATGTAATAACGCTACCTTGATATATGTTCAGAATTCATCCTACTCAGGGTATGCACTGGATGGTTGGATTGGGTATTAGGGTGGTCCTCAATCTTAGTTGGACCTAGGATGCCTATTGCGACAAGGCCTACGGTCGGGTTGTGTCAAGTTGGTATCAGAGTTTTAAGTTCATGGTCAATTAGGAATCCACAAAGTCGTGTCTAGTAAAGTCTCTTTTAGGGGTGTGTAGCACCCCATACTCATAAGAGAGAGGCTACAAGGCATTTAGGAATATTTTACTTTCTTGGTGTTCTATTTTCAAGCTTGGAGTCTAAGTCCTAGAATTTCTTCTAATGCTTGTTTGTTCGCTTTTTAGATCATTCCTCGATGATCTGGAACACAAGGAAATTTTTCTGTCCCTTCTGGGGATGATGTTGATAGGGTACACCCATCACTTGGAGTTCGCTCTCAATCTTAGAGTCTTATCCCTGATTGTTCAGAAGTTCCCCCAGTTGCTACTAGTCTTCCTCAGGATGAGGTGACTAATGCAGTACTTTTGCCAATCAATTCATCTTATTGCTCAATTAGTTGCTTCTCAGACTGAGCAGGATGCATCTCGTGTTTTATCTATTGAGGCCATAAGGGTTATCAAGCTTATAAAGATGAATCCTCCTACTTTTAAAGGAGTAAAGGTAGAGGAGGATCCTCATGCTTTCTTGGATGAAATAGAGAAAATCTTTAGGGTGATGCATCCCATGAATGTGGAAGGAGTAAATTTTGCAGCTTATCAGTTCAAGGATGTTGAATAACAATGGTACGAGGAATGGGATAGGGATTGAGGTGATGTTGTCCTTATGGGAGGCCTTTTCTAATGCTTTTTTGGATTACTTTTTTCCTCAAGACTTGAGGGAAGCAAAGATGAAGGAGCATATGAATCTTAAGAAAAGGAAAATATTTGTTAAGGAATATGCCTTAAAGTTCCATCAGTTATCAAGGTATGCTCTAGACTTGGTGTCTAATTAGAGAGTAAAGATGAGAAAGTTCACTTCTAGGCCATCTCAAGATATGATCCTTGAAAGAAAGACTTCCTTTCTAATTAAGGATATAGATATTTTAAGGTTGGTTGTCCACATACAGCTTGAAGAGGATAAAAAAAGGAAATAGAAAGAGTTTAGGAAAATGAGGGGTAAGAGGAGCAGGTTCTCTAAGTAGGGTCCTGCTCAGCAGCAGGCTGGTCAGGATGGCACCAAATGGCTGAAGAAAAAGTGGGGAAGTTTTGATTTCTTTTTTACTGCTAGCGCTTCATACCCAAAGTAGTTGGGTGATAGGCATCAGCAAGGTACTAATAATTTCTGGGATAGGGTGGCTAATCTCAGGCGAGTGTGGTTCAGTCGGCTTTTTTATGCCCTTCTTGCAGGTTTTATGGTCGTCTTCATCGGGGTTTTTTTGATAAAGGAAGGAACAAATATTTTAAATGTGTCTAGCCAGGCCATATTCTAAGAAATTATCCAGTTGGTAAGGGTACTTTGAGAGCAATCAAAGCTTCAGTTGCTTCACCTTCTTTTCTTGCACCTAATGGTGCGGCATCGATATCTACTCCTGTTTCTGGTATCGGTACTGGCCCAAATAGGTCTTATGCTCTAGCATCTCAGAAGGAATCTGAGGCATCACCTGATATTGTTACTGGTACATTACAACTCTTTTCTCATGACATGTATTATTAGCTTGATTTAGGGTCCCCTCTTTCCTATGTGACCCCATATATAGTTGTATGTTTTTGTTAGATACTGAGGTTGTTTTGGATCTTTTTTTGTTTCTACCTTAATAAGTTACTTAGTTATTGCTAAAAGAGTCTACAAGTGATGTGTGGTATCTGTTGGTAGCAAACGGACCTTGGTAGATCTATTTAAATTAGATATGGTCAATTATAATGTTATTCTGGGGATGGATTAGTTACACTCTTGTTACACATCCTTAGATTTTCGGACCCATAAGGTCAGCTTTAAGTTCCCTGGTGAACTAGTTATAAAGTGGTAGGTTGGTTCCCAAGCTCGTAGGGGAAGTTTATTTCTTATCGTAAAGCTCGGAGATTAATCTCCAAAGGGTGTCTTTATCACTTGGTTTGGGTTAAAGATTCTAGCTCAGAGGGTCCTTCTTACCACTTGGTTCCAGTGATGAGTATGTTTCCTGAGGTTTTTTCGGATGATCTTCCTGGTGTTCTTCCGGATATGGAGATAGAGTTTGGTATTGATTTGGTTCTAGACACTCATCCAATATCTATTCCTCCTTATATAATAGCTCTGGCTGAGTTGAGGGAACTCAAGAAGCAACTTAATTTTTTTTTTGGATAAGGGGTTTATTCATTATAGTGATCCCTGTGGTGTGCACTGGTGTTGTTCATGCACAAGAAGGATGGTTCCCTTTGGATGTGCATTAATTATTAGCAATTGAATAATGTAACGGTCAAGAACAAGTATCTCTTCCAAGCATAGATGATTTTTTTATCAGTTGCAATGTGCCAAGTTCTTTTCTAAGATAGATCTTTGGTTTACGTGTCATCAGCTTAAGATTAAGGAGGACGATATCCCTAATATGGCTTTTCATATTCGGTATAGGCACTTTGAGTTCTTGGTTATGTCATTCGACATGACTAATACCCCGACGGCATTTATGGATTCGATTAATAGGGTTTTCAAGAACTTCTTAGATCTTTTTTCATTGTGTTCATTGATGACATCTTAGTGTATTCTAAAAGTGAGGTGGATTTTGTCAATCACCTTCGTGTGATATTGCAGACCTTGAAGGAATAGCAGTTGTATGCCAAGTTCTCCAAGTCTGAGTTTGGGTTGAATGTTGTGACTTTTTTTTATCTTATTATTTCTAGTAGGGGATCATGGTGGATTCTCAAAAGGTGGTTGTAGTTAAAAGGTGTCCTAGACCCACGACTCAAACCAATATTCAGAGCTTCTTAGGTTTGGCCGGGAATTATAGGTAGTTTGTGGAAAGATTTTTTATGATAGTTACTCCTTTGACTTTATTAACTCAGAAGAAGGTAAAGTTCTCTTGGTTAGAAGCATGTGAAAGGAGTTTTGAGAAGCTTAAGGATAAGCTAACTTTGGCTTCGATTTTGGCATTTCTTGAAGCTAATAAGGATTTGTGGTTTATTATAATGCTTCCTGGGTGGGACTTGGTTGTGTTTTGATGCAGCATAGAAAGGTGATTGCCTATGCTTCCAAGCAGTTGAAAAAGCATTACCGGAATATCCTACTCATGATTTGGAGCTATTGGCGGTGGTTTTTCTTTGAAAATCTGGCGGCATTATTTGTATGGAGTGCACATGAATATCTTTGCTAATTATAAGAGTCTACAGTATGTGTTCACTCAGAAGAAGTTGAATCTCAGGCAAAGGAGATGGCTAGAGCTTCTTAAGGACTGTGATTTGAGTCTTCACTACCACCCAAGTAAGGCTAATATGGTTGCTAATGCTCTTAGAAGGTTGTCCATGGAAAGTTTGTCTTATATGGAGAAAGGAAAGCGAGAATTAGTGAAGGACATTCACCGCTTGGCCAATCTTTGAGTTTGTCTCTTGAACTCCAAGAATGGTAGGGTAATGGTTCAGGAGGTGGTTAGGTTGGCTCTTGGTGCAGATATTAAGGTGAAGCAAATGCTAGATCTTATCTTGACGAAAATCTAGAGTGATGTTGGTGGGCAAAAATTAATGGTCTTTGAGATCAGCTATGATGGTACTTTATAGTACCAGGGGATTTTTTGTGTTCCTGATGTCGACAGTTTGTGGCAAAGGGTTTTTCCTGAAGTACATGAATCGCACTATGTTGTTTATCTCGATTCGACAAAAATGTATCATGATCTTAAGGAGATCTATTGGTGGAATGATATGAAGAGGGATATGGCAGATTTTGTAACCAAGTGCATGGTGTGCCAACAAGTCAAAGTTGAGCACATGAAGCTTGGCTGCTTATATCAAGAAATTGATTTGCCCGAATGGAAATAGGAGGTAATCAAAATAGATTTTGTTATCGGTCTTCCTCGGTCTCGAAACCAATTTGATTTGATTTTGGTCATCATAGATAGGATGACAAAGTCTGCTCACTTCTTACCAGTGAGGACTACCTTTTCGGTAGAGGACTATGTGAGGTTGTATCTTCATGAGATAGTAAACCTATATGGGGTACCTATTTCAATTATCTCGAATCATGGTACACAGTTTTTATCTCACTTCTGGCGGTCTTTTCAGAAGAAATTAGGAACTAGGGAGAGTCTGAGTATTGCTTTTCATCGTCAGATGGATGGGCAAGCGGAAAGAACTATTCAGACATTAGAGGATATTCTTCGGGCATATGTGATCGAATATGGTGGTAATTGAGTTAATCATCTACCTTTTATAGAGTTTTTTTACAACAATAGTTACCATTCTAGTATTAAAATGGCACATTTTGAGGCACTGTATGGTAAGAGGTGTAGATCTCCTATTGGTTGGTTCGAGCTAGGTGACGCAAATATGTTTGGTCCGAATTTGGTTCATCAGGCTATGGAAAAGGTGAAAGTGATTTACGATAGGCTTAAGGCTGCCCAAAGTTGCTAAAATCTCTATGCGGATGTACGGCATAGAGACTTAAAGTTTGAGGTTGGGGATAAGGTGTTCCTAAAGGTATCTCCTATGAAGGCAGTAACGCAGTTTGGTAAGAAAGGAAATCTTAGTCTCCAGATTATTGTTCCTTATGAAATTTTGCGAAGGGTTGGTAATGTGGCTTATGAATTGGGGTTGCCTTCTTGTTTGAGCTCCATTCATCCGGTATTTCATGTTTCTATGTTAAGGAAGTGTCTTGGTGATCTTTCTTCAGTTGTTAACTTGGAGGGATTGGATATCTCTGATTCTCTATCTTATAAATAGGTCCCAATCGAGATCTTGGATAGGAATATTTGTTAGCTATGGACCAAGGATATGGCCTCGGTTAAGGTTCTATGATGGAACCATAAGGTGGAAGAGGCTACATGGGAAACGGAGGAGGACATGAAGTCCAAGTATCCGCATTTGATTTTTTGGCCTGAGATTCATGCGAAAGTTATGTGTTCTTCAACATACTTTTGATTTCAAACTTTGTTAAAGGAGAGATTAATATCTTTGCATCTATATTTTCTAATTCGGTTAAGGTTGGATTGATGTTTGATAATGCAAATAAATCATGCTTGTAGTTACCCTACCTTGTCTTTCATTCGGGGACAAATATTTCTAGTGGAGGAGACTAAAACATCCTGGGTTTCTGGCCCTTAGAAAATTTTATAGATTTTTGGTCTCTAGATAAGATACGACTAAGGGGAATGACTCGAACACTAGGATACGAGTGGTATGGGTTTGTCGTATGCTGACCAGTATTGGTTGATGGGTTGGATTTAGTTTTTGGATGGATACGATTTGGGTGGCATGAGTCGTATCAATGGATACGAGTTGTTTGGTTACTTCACTTAATCATAGACTTGATAGACTAAGTTGGATCTAAGTACGAGTGGCTCACCATGAGTTGTAAGCCAGGGTATGAGTCATACCATGAACTCGTATGGTGGGCAGTGTTCAATCCTCTTTAGATTTTATTCTGCCAGGGGTACGGGTCAATGGTATTATTCGTATGCTTAGATACGACATATTTTAGGGTAAGTCATACCTTGGACAATGTTGGTTCCAATGAAGATGGCCTTAGGTACGAGTGGTGGGTACCACTCGTATTAGAGGGTATGACTGGTATGGATAGTCATACCCACTTGTCGGGATTTTTGGGAGTTTAACTGAGGGCAATCTGGATATTTTCCCACTTAACCTAAAAATACTTCACGACATTTAACTCACTTGGGAGGTTATTTGCCCTATTATTCTATTCTTTAACAATTAGAAAAACACTCTTTAATCCTCTCTAAGGCTTTTGGGCAAATGAAGGTAGGTTATCATCTTAAGGACTAATTTGGGACTGGTGTTGGTGGTTTGTTTCCATTATCTTCTTGATTTAAGGCATGTTCTCTTCCCTCATTGTTAGTTCCAACTAAAGGCATGGTTTTATACAATATTTTTCTGGTTTAATTTTTGTATGGTTTTGGGTTTCTAGATATAATTTGGGGATTTAGGTTATAAATGCTAGGTTATGTTTTTCCTATGTTTCAATTGTGCTTTGATATACTTTAGTGGTAATTTTGGGTAATTAGTTGCACGGGAATGGTTATTTGATAATTGGCTTTGGTTTTGGAAATACTATGCCCCCAATATATTTGATAAAATGCCTAGGAGAATATTTTCACTACATTGTTGGATTTTCATGGAACTTATGCATGGTTTAAACTTGGTTATGGAACCCTAAATGGTTAAATGTTTTGGAATGGTTAAAATGGAATGTTTTTGGGTTTAACAATCATTCTTGTGGGGTACAATTGTATTCCCCAAGTAATCATAATAACGAAACACTTGTGGGGTACATGGGACTCCCTCCAAGTTAATTGGACAATATAATCTATGGGTACATGGGAATCCCTTGATCTCAAAAAGGTTTGGCTAAGGACAATACTTGCAAGTTATAGTCAGTATGACGATACCACTATGTATAGCCTTGATTAATAATAATGGATTGGTTGGTTGGAAATTATTTTAATTGGGTAATAATGGCAGGGTGTGATAGCTAACCGTGAAAGTGGAAGTTCAATGAACGAACACTGGAAACTTATGTTTGCCGACATGAGGGGTAGCTCATGGCGACTATATATGATACTATGAGGTACATGGGAATCCTCTAAGTACACTGTACATATGTATCATGAAGGGTAAGGGTACTTGGGAATCCCCTACTCTAATGGAATCTTTGATTCGTGTGGCTACACGCATCAGGGCCTGTTCAGGCATTACACTGGACCCATATAGTCCGTGGGTGGCTAAGGAAAATTAAGCTACACATACCTAGGTTAATGGTTTTAAATGCATGCCAAACCCGATTCCCTTTCCCGGCATGGTTATATATATATATGGTTTGTATATATGTGGTTGGTTTACTTGGCTTTGTTAAATGGCCTTATTTTATCCTTATCTTGAGTTCATGCTAACGTTCACCCACTAACCCATCTTCAGGCGGCTGTATCCCCACGCGATGTAGGAAATGTACATTCTACTCCTCCTGTATACTTCGGGATCAGCTATTGTATTGAAGTGGTGAGCTTCCATTTTCTTGGAAGGCTCCATTTCATGGATGATATTTTATACTTTGGTTTATTTATGGATATTGGTTTTGGCTATAGTTGGGGGCATGTCCCAACCGAATTTTGGTATTCTTTTGGTTAGAGGCTTTTGTAGAACTACTATATGTTGGCATAGGCGGGATTGATATTGGTGTCAGCCTTGGTATTGGCATTGGTATTAGGGATGATACTGTTGGACAAAATTTCTCACTATTCCATTCTCTTATGTTATGTTATGTAACTTGGTTTGGTTATAGTTTTGGATTATGATTTGGTTTGGTATTAGTTATCGGTTGGGTATCGGATGGTTGGACTCGATTGGGTGGTCATGGTCATAGACCTATCCTAGAGTCTTGGATTATGTAATAATGATACCTTGATACATGTTTGAAATTCATCCGACTCAGGGTATGTGTTGCACTGTTGGGTTGGTTACTAGGGGTGATCCTCAGTCCTGGTTGGACCTGGGATGCCTATTACGACCAGGCCCCTGGTCGAGTCGTATTACAATTTTAACCCTCTTGATGATGAAAAACCAAACCATACAATTTTGAGCATCAGTGCATATTCATCATATTTAATCAGGTGATTACCACCTAAGGAAGAATGTTCCCCCTTTTATCATGCTTTATCTGTCATGAAACACAGGGACCCGATCCCTTGTTGTCATGTTTCAACAAAAACTTCCCCCTGTCATTGTGCATCTTCATCTCATTTGGTGCCTTTGTATTTATACACTTCCCGTTGTGCACCTTTATTTCATTTGGTGCTTTTGCATTTACACACTTCCCCCTATCAGTATGACTCTTTTCAGGTCTATATCTCAATTTTCCCATCTGCCTGGTCCCTACTACATGAACTCAATATTCCCTCTTTTGGCATCATTGAAAAGGAGTGATAGTAAAACAAGAGTAAATTAAGAACAAATTAGTTAAATCAAGGTCACTGGGCAACACTATCATGAAGAATAACTTTGCAATTTAAACAGAAAAAATGTAACACACAAAGCAAAGATTCATTCATAGGTAGGAGAAGAATCATTGTAGTGCATAAATTAAATGTTCTCAGGGAAAAAGCCACAAGAATCAAGAATGATTAACAAGTGAAGGACTAGGAAGAAGAGTTTGAAGGAGTAGGGTCAGGTTTTTGTAGAGATGCCTTATCTTTGCATTTCACCTAAGGACCTTGTCTGTTCAGATTGACACCCTCTTCTTTAGTTCATCATTATCAACTTTAAGCATTTCTTAGTAAAACTTCAAGACCATTTTCTCGAGAGTCATTGTTTTACTAATATTATTTTTCTTGTGATCAACTATGCTCATTCCTGGGATTTTTGACAACAAAATAAGGTTTTCAGTTACCTAGGTTTTATCCACCATAACATCATCAGAACAATTTTGAAGATTCGGGGAAGACTCTTTATTTACAAGTTTAGTGATGAAGGAGTTAAGCTTCGGAAGAGTAGGAGAAGAAGGATGTTTTTTCAGGATGGTTTAGGAAGAAATTTTTCAAGGTGCTAAACTTAGGATCCTTTGAAGGACATGAAAATGGAAGAGCTGCAGCCATCAAGAATGTCTTTCTTTTGGAGGGGTTACTTGAAATTTTGGATTTATCCTTTTTTGATATGAGAAGAAGTGGGTGCAGCAAGATTTAGGGAGTAATAAGCACAGGGAAGGGTTTTTTGGGAGAACAATATATGGTCAATATCAGATTTTAGGTGAAGCACCTTCCCTTTTAGAATAGGACAACTTTGTTTTAACAAAAGGACAAGGAGGATGCGGCTTTTTTTCTTTGGCAGAACCGACAAAATTTGTACATACTAGATACTAACCTAAACGATGGGACTAGGTCCCTCCAAAGTTGTTCCCATGGGTGTATACCTGCAAAGGTATGGTACTAATTTAGACCAATATGTACTAATTTACTAAGGATACCTACCTCCTGGACATAGCCAATCTTGTCAAGAGACACTGATTCACTTGATAGTAGACCAAGTTAGTTTGATCAATCCCAGCATCAGCTTGGTAGATTTATTCTTAAACAGTATTCATGTAGTATTGTTCTTCCCTTTGTAGTAATTACTTTTTAATAAGTGCAACCATTAGAATATGCCTTAATTCGCTTGAGACTCGGAATAAAGAATTGGTAAAGAGATTGTCAATAAAGACTTGAGGCTATCAAGCCTCATCTAATAGATTGAGCTTTCTTCAAGGATAGCTAATCAAAAATCAAGGGTAAGGGTTAACATGCAGACACTCATAGACTTATTTGAAACTAAGTGATATTCATCTAATAGGAGCAACTAGACATTTACGTGAATCTAAGTTATTAATATTGCATGCTAGATACCGTGATAGATCACTAGTATGCTACTCATATTAAGTTATGAAATCATGAGAAATATAATCATAGTTCATTCTCTCTAGTTTTTATAACAAAAATATCCACTATGATACTTGTTACCAAACATGCAAACTGGAGAGCACAGATTATTTTGTGATATATTATGATACATCTAGAGTAGCCCTTGATTGTTTTTTGATGTAGAATAGCAAGGATATTGCCTATACTTCTACATAGCTTAAGGTTCATGAGAATAACTACCCACTCATGATCTTGAGTTAGCAGCTATAATATTTTCATTAAAAATTTGGCACATTACCTTTTGTGGTGTACATATTGATGTACTTAAAGATCATAAGAAATTATAGTATGTGTTAACTCAGAAGAAGTTAACTCTTCAGTAGAGGAGATGGCTTGAGCTTCTCAAGGATTATGACCTGAGTGTACTATACCATCAGGGTAAGCTAACATGGTTGCTCATACTATTACCAAGTTGTCTATAAGAGTGTTTCTCAGGTAGAAGAGGGTAATAGATATCTTATGAAGGATGTGCATGAATTGTATATTTGGGAGTCCATCTCATGGATTTCTATGATAGTAGTATGAGAGTGAAAAATGGTTTTGAGTCTTCATTGGTGATTGAGGTGAAGGAAAAGCTAGAGAGTCATATTGTATTGCTCTAGTTGAAGCATGAAATCCATAAGTAGAAGTTGAGGTGTTCTCTTTTGAGGATGGTAGTATTCTTTGGTACCAGGGTAAGTTATGTGAACCTAGTGTAGATAGTTTGAGTCCATAAAATTTGTTTAAGGCTCATTTTACTAGATACTTGATCCATCCAAACTCTACTAAAATGAATCATGACTTGAGAGAAGTCTTTTTAGTGTAATGGTATGAGACAGGACATTACAGACTTTGTAGCAAAATATGCTAATCATTAGCAAATGAATGTAGAACATCAACGGACTAAAGGTTTAGCCCAAGATATTAGCATTCGAACATAGAAATGGAAAATGATAAATATGGATCTCTATACAGGCTTACCTCATATAAATTGTCGACATGATTCAATTTAGGTGATAGTAGATAGGATGGCTAAGTTAGCTCACTTCTTGCTTGTTAAGACTGTAGATTCAGCAAAGAATTATGCCAAGTTATATATTCAAGAGTTAGTCAAGCTTCATGGAGTTTCCTTGTCCGTCATCTCAGATAGGTAATATGGCAACTCCATTGTCCAATCTTTATATTGAGGATCCTCCTATCTAAGAGATCAAATATCTTCCATACCATATTTTTTGTTATTTTTGGGGAGCCAACAATACTTTGCCAGTCATTATAGCATCAGATTTGGTTAAATGGAAAGTTGATGGTCTAGATCAATTTTGTAGAAGTTCAAGAGGGACATTAGATGGTCCATTACTGACATTATTGGTATTCCACCTAGAATCTGCACTCAAAAAATCCAACTCGAGCTAGATTGTATTCCTAGCATTGAGCATCAATGTAAGCTTAATCTATCTATATAAGAACTAATCAAGAAGGAGATCATCAATTGGTTGGACGCAAGTGTGGTTTACCCTATTAAAAATAGCAAGTGGATGAGATCAATTTAACATGTTCCAAATAAGGATGGACCATTATAGTTCCAAATGCAAAGAATGAACTTATTCATATGAGAATTGGTCATTTTTTGGCAAATGTGCATGGATTATAGGAAGTTGAATGCATAGACTAAAAAATATCATTTTTCAATTCCATTTATGAATTAGATGTTAGATCATCTTGTTGATAGAGGATGAGATTATTTTCTTGATGGTTACTCAATATGCAATCAAATTTTGATTACTCCTAAAAACCAAGAGGATACCACTTTCACTTGTTTGTATGGGCCATTTGGTTTCAAAAGATGCCTTCCGAATTATGTAATACACCAACATACTTGCACTGATGCATGATATATATCTTCTCAGACATAGTGGAGGAAACTATCGAGGCATTCATGGATAATTTTTTCGTATTAAGTTACTTTTTTAATGATTTTATGTCCCATTTGGCTAGTATTTTGAGAAGGTGAAAAGATTTCAATTTAGTGCTTAATTAGGAAAAGTGTCACTTTATGATAAAAGAAGGGACAGTGATCGGTCAAAAGATTTTGAAAAAGGTTATTAATGTTTACAAGGCAAAGATTGAAGTGACTGAAAAATTGGCTCCACTAGTTTCTATGAAGGGTAGCCAAAACTTTTTGAGACATGCTGGATTTTATCTTAAGTTCATGAAGGATTTCTCAAAATTGCACATCCTTTGTGTAAATTATTGGAAAAAGAAGTTGAACTTCATTTTTAATGGCCTGCGTCTAAATCATTTGAATGCCTTAAGGATAAGTTGGCATCAACCCTTATTAGTATATCACCTGACTTGTCCATGCCTTTAAACATTATATGTGATGCTAAAACAGTTATGCTAGGAGTATTGCTAGGCCAAAGGTGTGAGAACATATTTAATCTGATTAATTATCCTAGTAAGGCACACCTAGCTCAAGCAATTATATTGTGATGGAACAAGAGTTTCTTACTGTGGTTACTATATTTGCAAAATTTTAATCTTACTTGCTTGGCAAGAAAGTGATTATGCATACTCACCACGTAGCTCTTAGGTATCTTATAGACAAAAATAATGCAAATCCTAGATTGATTATTTGAGTGTTTATGTCAAAAGAATTTTACTTTGAGGTCAAGGACAAAAGGGGACAAAAAAATGATTCACCACTTGGCACGACTCGACGAAGAGGCAATGCTGAAGTTGAAAAATGAGCTACACTTTGATGATATTTTTCAAAAAAAATAGGCATTAGATGAATCACAAGACTTCATTCCATGGTTCAAAATATTTTTCAATTAATGGTAAATAATGTAGGGCCTAAGGATTTACCTTTTCAGTAGTGAAAGAAGCTTATATTTGATGTGCTGAAATTTTCCTAGGATTATCCATACTTGTTTCGAAATTGTGTAGATGGATCTGTGATATTATAATATGGGTACTATTATACCAAAATTCCTCAAAATTCTCATAACTATACAAGATCTTGTGACCAATGTCAAAGACAAAGGAAAAACTCAAAAGGCATGAGATGTCATTGACCTCGATGGTAGAGATTAAGATGTTTGATATGTGGGGTATCAATTCATGGGTCCATTTGTGAAATCATATGGTATGAATTACATTTTTGTTGTTGTTAATGATATCTCAAAGTGACTTGAAACAATGAGGGAAAAAGTATTGCAGCATTCCTTAAGAGAATATATTTTCTAGATTTGGTACGTGGAGGTCCATCATCAGCGATGGTGGTTCTCATTTCTGCAGTCATTTTTTTAGATAATTTCTTGAAAAATATGGTGTGAATAATAAGGTGTCAATAACTTACCGTCATCAATTAAGCAAACAAGAAAAAGTCACCAATCGAGAGATAAATTCCATTTTATGTTAGACTATGAAAAATAGAGAAGATTGGGCTAGAAAGTCAGATGATGCATTAGGGGTTATCGAATAGCATCTAAGACTGCTATTGGTGCTTCTCCATACCATCTAGTGTTTGGTAAAGTAATTAAAGAAAGAATAAACAAACAACCAATAATGATAAGTGAATTAAATGAAATTAATCCAAAACATTAATAATCATGTTCTTGGCTTTAACCCCGGAAAGAAGGTTTAGCCTTGAATGGAAATATTCATCATCCGATCCCTCGAAATGATGATACAACCCATAAAAAAACTAAATTAAAGAATTATTAAACCTAAAAAGAAGTTGTGCTAGACCTACTTCGCCAATCGATATTTGGAATCTTGTTGGCTTGGCAGGTTCTGATCGATATTTTATTGATGGTTTTTCATTTATCGTAGCTTCTTTGACTAAATTTACTAAATGAAGATTTCCTTTCACTGGTCTAATGATTGTGAGGTGAGCTTTCAAAAACTCAAGGATTATGACTTGACTATGCTCTATCAGCTAAAAAATACTAATGTGGTTGCAAATGCCTTGAGTCAAAAGTTGACTAGCATGGGTAGTTGATGCATCTCTTGACCAAGGAGAGGCCTTTGTCCTAAGAGGTTCGGTATTTATCTAACCAATTGGTTAGGCTTGATATTTCAATACTTGGGTGTGTTTTGGCATTTGTGAAGACTAGTTCTTCTTTGGTGAAGCAGATTCGAGCTCATTAATTTGATGATATGGGTTTGAGATCAATTCAAGATAAGATATTGAGTGGCGAGGCTAAGGAAGCCTCATATGATTTGGATGGTGTTTTGAGAATTAGGGGCTGAGTTTGTGTGTCTAGAGTAGGTGATTGGACCAGACTGATTTTGGAGGAGGCCCATTATTCTAGTTATTCTATCCACATGGGAGTGACTAAGATATATCATAATTTGAGGTAGCACTATTGGTTTGGTTGTATAATAAAGGATGTAGCGGACTTTGCAGCTCGTTGCCTTTGTTGTCAGCAGGTGGAATCTGTGCCTTTGAAACTGGTGGATTGCTTCATACGTTACCCATTCCTAAGTGGAAATGGGATTGAGTTACTATAGATTTTACGACCGAATTGCCTCGCACTTCCCATGGATATGGTTGTGTTTGGGTCATTGTAGATCGATTGACCAAGTCAGCATATTTTCTTTTGGTGCAGGTCTCCTTTAGTTCCAAAAGGTTAGCTCGTATCTAAATTCATGAGATTGTGCGACTTTATGATGTGTCGATGTCTATCATATCAGATTGGGGTACTGTGTTAACTTTGCACTTTTGGAAGACTTTTCAGGATGGTTGGGTACTTAGGTTGATCTTAGCACATCGCTTCACCCCTACATTGATGGTCAATTTGAGCGGGATATCCAGGTTTTAGAGGATATGTTCATGTCTTGTGTGATGGATTTTCATGGCCAATGGGGCAGCTCTTACGTTTAGCAGAGTTTTCTTATAATAACAGTTATCATTCCAGTATTAATATGGCCTTTCTAAGGCTTATATGGTAGGCATTGTCGTTCTTTAGTTAGTTGGTTTAATTTTTCTGAGGTTAGATCTCGAGGTACGGATATTCTTCGTGATTCTTTGGATAGAGCCTGAATCATTCAGGATAGACTTCGAGGGGCTTAGAGTAGGTAAAAATAGTATGTTGATCGTAGATGTTCATGCCTTGAGATTTGATATTAACGATCATGTTTTCCTTTAAGTTTCACCCATGAGGGTCGTGATGAGGTTTGGAAGGAGGGGCAAGCTTAGCCTCAAGTATATTGGCTAATTGAGATTCTTCAAACTATTGGTGATGTGACTTATGAGTTAGCTTCGCTCCTAGTTTTTCATGTATCTATGCTTCGTTATTATATTACGAATGAGTATATTATCATTCATTGTAAGTCGGTCAAGTTAGATGAGCGGTTGTCTTTCGTTGAGGAGCGGGTCTCTATTTTGGCTTAGGATGTTAGGGGGTTGCACTCTAGAGTTATTCCTGTAGTTAAGATTCGATGGCGACATTGACCTATAGATAAGGCTACTTGGGAGGTCGAGCCTGATATGTCTAGTTCTTATCCCCAACTCTTTGTTGATTCGGATATTTCTTTGCCTTAGTTTAAGGATGAACTAGATTTTTATTGGTCGATGATGTAACGACCTAAAATTTGATGAAATATGTTAATTGTGTGTTTCAATGTAATTTGACTGATTTGCCCCTTCCTCATAGTTGCATTGTGGTATTTCTAGAGTATGGGAATGATTGGCATGGTTCCCAATGCGTTTTGGTACCATTTGTGCAATATTATAGTTTTTGGAGGGTTTGAGAGCCTTATTATGGACTTTTTTGGTTATCTTTTGATCCATGCGATGGATAGTTGAACGTACCACAGGCAATAGATCTAGAACATCAATTTTAGTATAGTAACATGTTTAGTTTGGTTTTACGACTTTTAAATCTCATTTTAACCCTCAGTCTGGAAAATTATAATTTATGGTTTCAGGGGACAACTTTGGGAGAATGGGGTCTTTTCAAAAATTTTATACCACCATTGAATTTGGAGCATCGAATTTAGTGTGGACATAATTTATTTGTGTAAATTAGATTCCGAATGAATCTCAAGGGGTTAATAAAAACTTGGAAAAATTCAAAGTTTTAGCCAATATCTTGTGAAGGTCGCGATCGCACCTCATGTGCAGAGGATAGTGCAATCGTACAGAGGGGGTGTTGCGATCGCAACATCTCCTTCTGTAGCCTTGTGCGTGATCACATACTTAGTTGTGCGATAGCAAGACCTGATGACCTGGAAAGGGTATTAAAAGGCCCCTTAGGTCGCGTTTTTGCTTATTTTTCATCTTGCCTCTTGAGAGATAAACCTTAAAATAGTGTGAGAGCTCAAAAGTGAAACTTTTGGATGCTTGAGAAGCTAAATTAACATCTTTTTCTCTATTCTCTTGTGGATTTAAGGTAAGAATTCACCCTTTTCTTAGTTAAATTCTTGGTTCATTGTTTAAAACCCCAAAAACCTTATTACTTGATATTTCCCCAAATTTCACTGTTTTTCACTTGTATAATGTTTCTAATCATATAATTACTAGTTTTTCCACGATTTAACCCTTAAAACAACTTCAATTTTTGGATTTAAAATAGATTTCAATAGTTTTAACTTGTAGAGTCTAAAAATGGTTTTTCTTTGAATTGGGCCACATTTTTAACTCCGTTTGACTTGGGTTTTCAACTAGGTTCCTAAAAGCATGGGAAACACATTTTTGAAATATAGTTATATTTTTCCCTTTATTTTTGAAAATTCAGTTTATGGGTCCGTTTTGACCCTAAAGGAAAAGTAGAAAATATGGTATCGTTGGCTTAGTTTTGACAAGTAGATTTTATATTTCTTGGTTTTAGTTGATTTTGGTATTGTTCGTGAGAAGCAGGGTCAGGGTTGAAGTGTTGTGGATCGGTTTTGGCCTTGAGTTAGGTTATGGCTTAACTCTTTCAAATAGGGTTGGGTAGTTAATTTGTATATAAAATGCATGTTAAGGGTGGGAACTAATCATGAAAAATGGTTATATATGTATTGTACCCGTGTGGGGCCTATATGTGATATAATTGTTGAATTTGAGAGATTTTATGATATGTGTGACCGTATGGGGTCCTACATGATGTGGATAGTCTTGAATACAAATGAATAATTGTATAGTACAGTTTAAAATTCCTAATGTGATACAATTGGAGTATTGGGATATATTTATACTTTTTGGAACATAATACATGTGAAAATTCATAGATGGTTGGAAATAATGAGTGGATATTGGCTCACACAATTGGTACATTGGTTGGTTGTGGAAATGCTCATAGTGGTTGGTTGTAGAAATACTCTTTGCAGCTGGTTCTGAATATTGCATCATTATCCTAATGACATCATACTCATATTTTCACTTATTTATTGATTGTTATATATATATATATATATATATATATATATATATATATATATATAT
>NC_061115.1:134350346-134427967 GCF_002878395.1 Capsicum annuum
ATATATATATATATATATATATATATATATATATATATATATATATACTTGTTATTATTTTTTGTTGTATTTGATTTGTATCATATGTTATGTATGTGCCCTTGATATTCTGGAAATGTTAGGAACATTGAATTCTATTGACCTTCTCTGAGGGATGTGCTGAAGATGGCCATGGATATTAGTTTTACTGAAATACTGGAAATACTGGAAATATCGAAAGTACTAAAAATGCTGGAAATATTGGAAACACTAGGAACAACAAACTTTTATAGAACTTTTCTGAAGGATATACTGGAGATGAGCCAGGGATACTGGTTGTATATGGTTTGACGAACACTCCATGGGTCCTATATTGAGAGGCTTGCCTCCATAGGTGTATATGGGGTAGTATATGGGTTAATAAACCCTCCATGGGTCCTATATCAGGAGGCTTGCCTCCGTAGGTGTATACAAAGGTTGTCACAACCTCATGCTTAACCCTCATTATCATCATTATAATCATCATCATCATTTGCATTCCATATGTGGTGTTTATTCTGTGATTGTATTATTACTGTGATTGGATATCTATTTATTCATTCTATCTTTTCTTACTTGTATTTTATTCCCTCATATATGTTGTTCTCATTTCTTGCTTATATGTGGTATAATATATACTTGCATTCTTGTGTGGTGTTTTGTTGTATTATATGAGATGTTATAGAATTATTAGTGCAAGCAGTGTGGGCTACCCTTGTGGGACATTTTCTTATTATAGTTGATGTGCCCTTTATTTGTATTTTGTATGTGTCATATCTACTTTTCTCGCTTGGCCTATGATACATATTGAGTACAGGTGGACCATACTCACACCTACTGTGCACTTTTGGTGCAGGCCCTAGTTCGAGTACTCCCCAGCTTGGTTGATTCGGGTGATTTTTTGTGCTTTCAAGGTAGTTCTTAACCTACAGGCGCCCGAATGTATTCTACTACCTTTCTTATAGACTATGTCTTTACTTTCATTTTAGAGACAGAGTTTCTCTATTGTATTTAGATATCTTATGTATTTCCTAGAATATAAGTTGTACTAGATATGTTCTAATACTGTTGACACCTAGTTTTGGGAGTTATGGCTGCATTGTTATATTTCTTTCTACATTCATTATACTTGTATGGTTCGAATTTCTTCTAGAAGCCTTACCTTAGGGGTATTTCTATCTTTTTCCCTAATGGACTTTCTTTTGTGTCCAGGTAGGCTAGGCTTATATTTCTCTTTGATTGGGCTTAGTTGAAGTATGACTATGATATTATGCTATTTTTTGGGATGGGAATTAGGTTTTGGAGGTATGTTTAGTATGATTTGGATCTTTTAGCCGATTAAGGAATCTTAATTATGTATAATTAACTTAACTAGAATTGCTATCTTAGGACTAAAATGTGGCTTATTTAATATCTAGTAGTGAAATTAGATACCTTAGCTTTGTTTAGGGTAGAATTTTACTCAGAATGGATTTCAGGGTTAGAAGTGAGCCCCTCCAGCCAGCTTAGACCAAGGTTACTATTATTTCCTTAGACACTTTATAGTCCTTGAGCATCATTTGATTTGACTTCTTTAGACTGAGGAGGTTTAGATTCATGATACCTTATTCTAGATTGATACTTGGGAGATAATTTAGTTCTGGTTTAAGTCTGATGATTTTATGATATTAAGACTGATTTGATTCTGGAATTATACATGATATGAATTTTGGTTTAAGTCTGAAAAATGATTATATGAATTTCAGTTTTCAAGTCCGGCATTGAGAGTTTATTTATGATAGTTATGGACCCAGTTCAAATTTGGTGCTTTAAGGTATGGATGGCTTCATGATTATGGTTTCGAGGTATGGATACTTGGTTTAATTATTGCCCTTACTCCTTCTTGGTTATATCCACCGGTCTATGTAGAGATATTTATGCTTTTTCTTATCATGTGTTGCAAAGTATACCAATACATTGTTTATCAGTGATAAATCCACCTAAGAATGTACTAGATACTATTAGAAAACCTTTGGAAGGTTCTTTTAGAGTAGTACAGTAAGAGGTAAAGGCAGACATTGGGTATCTTGGTCTAAATTATGTTTACCAGTAGAGGAAGAGGGTCTGGGTTTTAGAAAATTGCAAGATATATCCACATCTTTGTTTTGTAAACTATGGTGAAATTTTAGGACTTGGAACATTATTTGGAGTGACTATATGAAGAACAAGTATTGCAGGAAATACCATCCAAAAGAAATTGTATGGAAAACAGGAGGAGGGTCTCAAGTTTGGAAGAACATGTTACAAGTGAGTGAACTTATAGATCATTAATTGGAGGTTAGAGGAGGGGATGCTCATATGTGGTATGATAAGTGGAGTGGTATTGGTAATTTGTACTCAGTAATGCAGGACAGTAAAGAATGGGATGATAGGTACAAGCAAGTCGAGGATTTGGTAATTAATGTCCAATGGAATGGGGATGTGTTCACCGAATTGTTCACAGATGATATTGTGGATCATATAAAGCAAAAAGTGAAACCTCCTCAGCAACCAGGACAGGATGATATAGCAATATAGAGCATAGATACAAAAGGAAAGTTTACTATCAAATTTGCTTGCCAGTATGTGAGGCATAAGGAAAACACTATAGAGTTTTATAAGAAGCTATGGATAAAGGGATTAACTTTCAAAATATATTTTTTCATATGGAGAATGTGGAGAGGTAAAATTGTAGTGGATTCTACAATCAGAAGATGGGGAGTAGAGGGACCATCAAGATGCTGGTGCTTCCAAAGTCTAACACAACAGACTATGTATCATGTGTTGTTGAGATCACAAATTGCTAACAGGACCTGGTCCTACTTTTCTTCTTTTATAGGTATCAACTTACAAGGAATAATCCTAAGGAATGACATTTTTTCTTGGTGGGAACTACCATCCAAGGCAAGGGAAAAAGCATACTATAGAGCAAATCCAGGAATCATAATGTAGGAGTTGTTGAGGAAAAGAAATTCTCTGAAACATAATGGCAAAGGAATAGCAGAGCAGAGGTTAATATTTAATATGACTAGGTATCTAAGGATGTTACTTAAAGTTAGAAAGCCAGCATTGGAGTTCCTATATGAATGGTCTGATATCTTAAAGCAGTTCAATTAATTGAAGCCTAAAATTGCAGCTATACCAGTTATATGGGAGGTACCAGCACAGGATTGGGTAAAATATAATATGGATGGAGTATCAAATGGAAATCCTTGAAGAATTTCATGGGCATTTTCCTTAAGAGACACAAATGGAGATCTAGTACATGCAGGAAGAGCAGCTAGAGAGGACACTAATTCTATGGAAGCAGAGGCATGGGCTATTCTACAAGTAGCAATACATTGCAATAGCACACAGCAGGATAAGGTAATCATTCAAACTGATTCTTTACTAATGCAAAAGCTATTGACAAAGGAGTGGGAAATTCCATGGAAAATAGCAGACAAGATTATACATATATGGCAGCTACTAGCAACAAAAAAAGTGTAGATATAACATATTTACAGAGAGGGAAATCAATTAGTAGATTGTTTAGCTAATACTTCTTTGGCGTAGCAGTTCACATACATAGATTTTAGTCAAATACCAAAATCAACTAAAATGATTCTAAACAGTGATAAACAGTAATATCCATACATTAGGATAGTAATATTCATGAAGACTAGTAAGTCTAATGACAAGGATTGAATATTCTTCTTATTTACAAGCTGAACACCTACTCAAAAAGAAGAAAAGCATATTTAGCCTATTTACACCAGCCAAGAAAAAAGATTTCTCAATAGGTTTGGGGATCACTTGTTCAGATCTTCAATGCATGCAGCTAAAGAAATTTCCTACATCCAATCACCCGTAGGTCCGAGCATCTCTCAATCTCCATTCCTTTCATCATTGCAAAGCCAAATGGATATAATTAGTGGTATGGTTAGGTTAAAGAGATGAACACAGTAGAAAAATAAGGTTACCTGGATATAAAATCAATTCTCAGTGGACAAGAACCAGATGTTTAGCACCAAAAATTATTGGGTACTCCCTTACTCCGAGGACCACAGCTGAAATAAAGGGAAAGACATTAGTTATAAGAACTAAAATAATATTTAAGGTTAAATAAGCTAAGAAATAAGACTTACTCTTGCAAGCTTGACAAGAAACTGAGTTTAACCATCCAAAGTGTAATGTTTATAACCCACAGAAGAAGCAGCTTGAAGGTTTGGTTCTCAAAGTCAAACATGGTGAAAGTGATGGAGGCGGTGGAAGCTTTCTGAGTATGTAGCTTCACTTATCTCATTTTACAAACCCTACTCCCCCTTCTAATAGAATTTTTGAAAGGCTGGGTCGATTTAGCTGGGCCGGCCCTTTTAAAATATGTGTTGTTGATTTTGTAATTTATTGGATGGGTTGGTCCATCCATTGTGGACTGAGTTGAATTATTTATAAAATTACAAATTAAACCAAAAAAAATTGTTATGATTGTCTACTTTCAGCATTTGGAGTGTTATTCCAGGTTTGACATTTTCCCCCGACTTAGCTTATTTGACTCGCATGTTATTATATTTATATTATGATTTAGCTTAGTCGGTTGATGATGCCTACTAAGTACTCATGGTTTTGGTACTCAAACTATGTTGTAGTACCTTTTTTAATGCATATTTGAGCATTTGGTTGCCATCATTTACACCGAGATTTGTGATGGTCAGAGTTTGGATACAAGGTGAACTCTCAAAGCCAGAGTTGACCTTTTCTCCATCTTCTATTTTTTCTAGACTTTCTATTTTTTAGACTATAGTATATTGACTTGATAGTACTTGTATTCTTTTGGATTAGATGCTATTGTACCGATATTACTAGGTCATGGGATGTTATTATTTATCTTATTTCTCTTTCATTGTATTATTATCAGGTTATGGGATGTTATTATTTCTCTTCTGTTATATTATTATCCTATGATTTGTTGCTTGTAATTCTTTTACTTGTACTATTCTGAATTTATGACATTTTCCACTACTTAGCCCATTACTTATGGTTTTGGTCTATGATTTGGCTTACCTACTAGTGGGGTAAAGTAGATACTATCATGACTCAAATATCAAGTCATGACAAATTGGTATCAAAGTGTTAGGTTCACCAGTATTGTTGGTATAAGAGAAAGTGTCTAGTAGAGTCTTGCGGATCAAAATGATAACATTCATTGCTTCAATTCGGGAGTCTATAGGACATTCTTAGGAGATCTTCACTTCTTTCACTCATTTTGTTCTAAGTGTCAAAGTTAGTTTCTATGTTTCTATTGGTTTTACTCTTTCATAGATATTAAGATAGGGATCCCTCACCAAACCGTATCCCCACTCTCGAACCAGAGATTCCTCTACCCCAGCTAGTGGTAGGCCAGGAAGCAGCCTAGGCTCCATTGGGGTTTATTTCGTCATCACTACTTGGGAATGCATTAGTTCAACTCTTAAGTTTAGTTAGTGGTACACTGTCTAATGGTGCTTAATCTGTTGACCAAAGTGGTACTGGCATAAGAACACAACCTATAGTAGTGGCTCCCAAAGTTAAAATTTCTTCGGTGCTGGTAGATTCACAGTCGGTAGTCGCTCAGCCTGCTATGTGTATTTAGGAGTATAAAATATTTGGTAGATTCTTGAGGTTGACTCTACCTAGGTTCTCTAGGGCACCAGGCGAGATGCTTATAAGTTCTTGATTACTTGAAAGGATAGACTCCAAAATTTAAACCTTTTGATGATTCATAGTATGGGCTAGTGTACTTTCTAGTTGGATTTGGCAGCTCGTCATTGTACAGAGGGCAATACTTTCTAGTTGGTTTTGGCGGCTCGACATTGGTGGAGTGGTAACCTTGATTCTTGTCCAATAGAATCTCCCTCGTTGACATGGACTAAGTTCTCTGAGGTTTTCTTGGAGAAGTATATATCTCGCAGTCTTAGGGATTATTTAAGAGACCAATTCTTGAGGTTAGAGAAGGGCTATATGACTTGGGTGGAGCATGAGGCTCTATTTCATGAGTTGTCTAGACATGCTACATCTATCTTGCTGATCGAGTATTAGAAGGTTCGGTGTTTTGCTTAGGGTTTGAGACTTCCTCTTTGCATGGCCATGTAGAGTTTGGTAGCAGCTTGAAGATCCTTTGCTGAGGTTTCTAATCTTATTGTGGGGATACATCATGAGGCTCAAGGGGTAGCATTAAGTGAGAGCTGAAGTCGCTCACATTTAACAGGCAGCAGTTCTCAGGGTAGCTGCCTTCCACACTAGCCTTATCAGTATCAGGGTTAGTCTAGTAGGCCTATTCATTTTGTACATCAGATTACTAATAGAGGTCAGTATAGCTACAGTGATTATCCTGGACAGAATAGTGTCCATCCTGTGAGAGGTTTATGTTTTGGGTTTTCTAGATAATGTGTTTAATCTACGTCAATCGGATCTTTTGGATATGGTACATGACATGACCCAAACCAAGGCCTGGTCGTGTCAGGTATCTCAAGTTCTACATAGACCGGAGATCACCCCCTGCACCTAACCAACCCAAAAACAACACACTCTAAAGTCAGATGATTTCCAAACATAAAACAAGATAGCATGCAATAGCATAGGAAAATTTCAATGCATGTCCATGACCAACCACTGACGACCAGAAAATAAACAACAAACACCGCCCAATAATAACAGTAGTCAAAACAAAGCCTTCTAAATAATGATCCAAAACTGAATATCAATAAAGTGTCAGGACATTCCTTCGACAATAGCCAAAAACAAGTCTAAGTCACAAGAGAAACAAAAAACAAAATGTAGACTTCCATTGTATGGAAGCTCACCACTTCAATGTCAACTCACGAGCCCATCTTAGATCCTAATCACTGAGAAGGAGGAGTAGAAGTATGACCAATTCCTGCATTGTATGGGGATACAGCGTTCAAAAATGGTTAGCGGGGAGAACGCTAGCATGGAACTCGGGGATAAGGATAATATAATGACATGATCAATAGTTTAACATCATTCAAATCAATGCACATAATCATATGCATATTTATATATATATACATATATATATCACATGCCGGGACTGGAAAAGAGGCTTAACATGCAGTTTCAAAACTTAAGCCTGGATTGTGTAGCTTAACCATCATATAATTGTACCCACTAGATATATGATCCCCATCTCTCTCCCCTAGTCGGGCCCCAGTGTATGTAGCCGCACGAATCAAAGAATATTCTTATACATATGCACACGGGGGAATTGAACCTTTCAACATATACTAAGGTGACCTAAGCACCCAATCATGTAATGATTTACGGTGAAATCAAACCTCCGTAATCAAGAAATAATAAGAATAAGGGGGACTCTAACCTCCCTAGTCACTTTGACCCCCACGTAGACAAATGTAATTTCTAGTATAGGTGTCTCGGACCTCCATTTTCATGACTCAGTTACACAAACCTTGTTAGATCCTAGTTAAAACATTAATTGCACAACCCCAATAATAAACCATATTTCAAATTAAGGCATGCATTATTGGTATCATCATACCAACTACACTTGCAAGGTAATAACAACATGCCAAAATAATTTTCCATTAACTTGGGGAGAACAAATTCCTTTGTTCATTAATACAAGGTGGGGGACACCGAATCCTTTTTTAATCAAATCAAACCATTGTGTATCAAATACATCTTTATATTATGCAATAGTTCAAGACTAGTTCAATTTTACAAATTTCTACCTTACTCATAACTAAAAACCAATTTCACACTATGGGTTGGGGTCATAACCACTTCAAAAGTCACAAGTTTTGAAAAATCACAATTCCCTAGTTCATTCACTATACCCATGCACCTACAAGTTCAAAACCATATTTAAAGCATGAATAATCATAATTGAACCATGGGAAAACCCACAACCCTTGTTTTCAAAACCAAAATAATTCCATGTGAACAATACTTTAATACATATGCTTTTTCACAAATTAACAATTAGGGAAGAGTCACATACTTGTACTAGTAAGATGTATGAAGAGAAATCACCCTTGAAATCCCTAATTGATCAACCTCTTAAAAACCCTAAGTATTCTTGACCTTGAGGAATTTGAAAGTGTTGAAAAGTTACTTTGATGTGTTTATGAAGGATAATGATAACCTAAAGGCACTATAAGATATGGGTTTCAAGTTGGGTAAGAGGGGAAATGTTTAGAATGCCCTTAACTTAAAAGTTGAAAAAGGGTCACCTTTGACTACGAGTCAACCCTTGACTCGTAGCCACTCTTTATTACTCATCACCACAAGTCGTAACCAAGGCAGTACCACTAAGGTATCCTATATTGTTATACTTACAAATCAATGGCACTACTCCTAATGGGACCTT
Source organism: Capsicum annuum (assembly GCF_002878395.1). Lineage (NCBI taxonomy): Eukaryota > Viridiplantae > Streptophyta > Magnoliopsida > Solanales > Solanaceae > Capsicum > Capsicum annuum. The sequence goes on from NC_061115.1 coordinate 134,358,748, forward strand.
ATAACTCGTAAGGTCCTATCGTAGTCAACACAAAACCCAAATTTGGGACATACATTGGACACCCTATGATTACACCTAATGACTCATAACATATCCTTATGACTCTTAGCTATCCACTTATACTCAGAGCCCTTATGACTCTTAGCTATCCACTTATACTCAGAGCAGAATCTAGCTACTAACTTACTAGTTTGGTTACAACTCAGCCTAATGGCTCGTTAGGACACCCTACGAATCATAGGGCGAGTAGTTACCAAGGTAGTGAGCTCAAATCTAAAGAAATTTCCAAGGGCCAAAACTTTAGGGTATTTCAATTCTTCCCCACTTGTATCATTAATAATCAAATGATGGGACAAGGCATCTATTATCACAAATTAACTTTACTATCTCTATGCTTACCTTTAACAAAGACAGAAAACAAAGATGCTAAAGAAATCACTCTTTTCTGTAACAAAGTCAGAAAACAGAGATGTTAAGGAATACATGAAACACCCAAGATCTTGGCGTTGCAAAAACTTTTAGTGTTTGAGCATGTTGTCCAAGATACGATTGGACAAGCCACTTTACCCCTTAGATATGGGTTGTATCCCCTCTCCCCTCTCCTCTCGTACTTTGAGTAGCCTAGAAAGGTGGAATTATGTCCCCTACATAAGTTAACCCTCCTTGATCGTACCCTAAGTATATGAGTCATACCTAGGTGAGTCGTATGAAGTGAGGTCTTGGATTGGAGTGGACTTTTTTTGTTACGAGTTAGGGGTAAGTCATACACTTTGGATACAACCCAAGGGTGTATGGTCTAACCCTTAACAGTGTGCGTGACCTAGGAGATACCTAGGGTATTATTCAGGGTACCACTCATACCCTAGGGTACGATTTCCTTAGTAAGTATAATGGTGAGTTGTACCCCTGGACGGGTCTATTTTCCAGATTTAAACTAAGGGCCTTGTGGCCATTTCGTATACCCTAAACCCTAAGAAGCTTCACTATATAAGTTTATATGGCCTACTTAAACATATTTTTTGTGGATATAGCATCCTAAACTCCCTCTCAAATACTGTCAAAGCTTCTTGAAGCAAGATTGGAGAGTTAGGTTTGAAGGGTGCTTATCTAGAAGACAAAGAGAAGTCAAGTTCTTGGTGGATCATATTTTTTAAGACATATAAACCTTACCCTTTCTATATAACTCTAAACCTATGTATTTTACACTTGTATTAGTAATAAGTATACATGGTGATTTGAAATCAAATGAAAAAGGGTTTTGTTGCCTAATGATGAATAATGTTGTTTCTTGATTAGACTTGTGTTTATATATGTTATTGATGATGAATTGCATATGTGGGTTCTTGTTATATGTGGTTTAACATAAGGGTCTTGACTAACCTTTATCTTGATGATTTCTACCATGAAAATAGCCTTGTTAAAAGTATGCACATAAGATGTTTATGAAAATATCTAAGCGAATTGTCTAGTCACATATTGGTGATGTTTTGAATTAGGGAAATGGCCCAATAAGAATGAATTATTGATAAATGATATCATGAAGGTATTGTGAGCCATGTATTCTATAATTGATAACCTTCTTGTTAGATGGATAATAAGGGATTAAAGTTCCTAATCGTGAAATTGAATTTGAATAGTCTATTGAACTAAAATATGGTGAGAAGGTGCTATAAGCTTGCTAATGAAATGTGAATAGTTGTGTTGGTCTTTATGACCATAAATTTAATTGAATGATGAATTGAATTAAGGCATCTATCCCATTAAAGTGATTAGTGGTTAAATGGTTGTGCAAAGGCCAAATGTGTATCTATGGTATTGGTCTAGTGGAAATGAATGAGGTAACATGTTTTTAATGAATGTGAACGCTTAGTAAATGGTTGCTAGAGGCCTTGTTGGCCATGTAAGGAGTAACGGGATGTTGTTGATAGTTGGTTTATTAAATAGGACATGGTCCCTAAAACATGAATGAGAATTGTGTTTGAATGAAAGGTGTGTGTAAGAATAGTAATGAGTAATGATTGATTTGTAGAGGTCTTGATGACCATAAATGAACTTGCATCATGTTTTGAACTAATTCCTTGGGTCTATCTATATTATTAATGGCTAATTGGGTTAGCAAAGACCATGTGGTTGTCTATAGTGTTGATATGTATCCTTGGTCGCTAGAATTACCTAAGTGGGTTCAATCCCTTAAATGTTGAAATTAATTGTATGGATGTTAATGCATAAACTAATGGGTTAAGAGTTTAAATGTCAACTAATGATGGTAATAAGATGACTTATAGTTAAAGTCCCTCGACTAATAACTTGTGGTTAAAGTCCCTTGTCTAATGACTTGTGGTTAAAGTCCCTCGTCTAATGACTGGGTTAAATTCCGTCGTCTAATGACTTGTGGTTAAAGTACATTGTCTAATGACTTGTGGTTAAAGTCCCTCGTCTAATGGCTTGTGGTTGGAGTCCCTTGCTTAATCATATCTCTTGAGGTTAAAATATCTCACCTTATTAATTGGCATGTGATTGGAGTTCTATGCCCAATTGAATGTGGGAGCTTGTGATTAGAGTTCCATGCTCGATTGAATGTGGGAGTATGTGATTAGAGTTCCATGCCTGATTGAATGTGGCAGCATATGATTAGAGTTCCATGCTCGAGTGAATGTGTGATCATATGGTAGAGTCCCATGCCTAATTGAATGTGTAATCATGTGATAGAGCCCCATTCCTAAAGAATTGATTAAATCGGTTGAGTAGGTTTGAGGTACGGATCCTCTTGACTAATGAAATGAAGAAGTTCAAGGTTATAAAATAGGTAAGGTATATGATTGAAAGTTTCACTCCATGTCTCATGAATGAATAGTTTGAGAATGCATGTTATAGCTTATTCCATGGTTTGGGATATTGTGTAACTATATGTACATGTATCTTCATATATGACTATACTTGTCTAAATTTGATTGCATATGATGATTTGACTGGATTGAACAAGTGCACTATTTTATCCTTATCCTTGAGTTACAAGCTAGTGTTCCTACCACTAACCATCTCCGAATGCTATGTCCTAACTAGATATAGGGGGCGGAGCATCTTTTTCTTCTTCTATGTAGTGATCAGGTGTTTGAGAGGTTTGGGCATTGACTTTGAAGTGGTGAGCTTCCATACTACGAAAGACCTACCTTTCATAGTCACTTTATCCTATGTCATAGATAAGGGCATGTCCTGGCATACTATTGACTCGGTTTAGTAGAGGTTTTGTGGATTACTGTGGACTTGGGTATATTGGCTAGACTATTGACCTTAATGAAATGTTAGATATTGTCTAAGTATTACCTATTAACCTTATATTTCCACTATCTTATTATAAGGTCGGGATTTACCCAACCCTTGTGGTTGTTATGATGGTGATTAGGTTGGGTTATCGGGGGGACCTCAGGTTCATGTAGGCTTGAGGTGCCCATACGAAGTGGCCTAATTTTGGGGCGTGTCAATACACATACCTTAAGTATGATTAACCAAAGAAGAAAACAAGAACGGATACTTGTCTCTTTAGCTTTCCAAGTAGCCTCTTCAACCTTGTGGTTCCTCCATAGAACCTTTACCAAAGCTACGTCCTTTGTCCGAAACTGACAAACTTGTCGATCCAAAATTTTAATCGAGACTTCCTCATAAGATAAGGAATCGAAAATACCTACCTCCTCCCACGGAACAACTGTCGAAGAATCACCCACACACTTTTTTAACATCAAAATGTGAAACACCAGATGAATGGAGCTCAAACTAGAGGGAAACTCCAATTCATACGCAACATTACCAACACTCTTCAATACAAGGTACAGACCAACATATCGGGGCTAAGCTTCCCCTTCTTATAAAACTGCATCACTCCCTTCATTAAGGATACCTTTAAGAATACCCAACACTAAACTCCCACTCCCTTCGCCTCACATTCGCATAGGACTTTTGGCCACTTTGGGTGGCTTTAAGCCTATCCCGAATCACCTTTACCTTCTTCATCGCTTGGTGAATGAAATCGGACCAAACATATCCGCCTCACCAACCTCAAACCACCTAATAGGAGATCTACACCTCTTACCATACAACACCTTATATAGAGCTATTCCAATACTAGAGCGGTAGCTATTATTATATGCAAACTTTATAAGAGGAAAATGATCAACCCAACTAACACCATAGTCGATTACACAAGCTCTAAGCATGTTTTCCAGTGTCTGAATAGTCTTTTCCTCTTGCCTATCCAACTTCTGGTGGAAAGCAGCACTAAGGCTCACCTTAGTTCCCAAAACTTTCTGAAACGAATTCCAAAATTGTGATAAGAACTGAGTACCATGATCTGACATGATAGAAACAGGTTCCACGCAGCTTCACAATCTCTTAGAGGAACAACTATGCATAGTATTCTATCAAAAAATTTGTTCTCACTGGCAAGAAGAGAGCAGACTTAGTCATCCTATCCACGATGACCCAAATTGAATAAAACTTATTACAAAACCGAGGAAGACTGGTAACGAAATCTATATTAATCATTTCCCATTTCCACATAGATAACTCAATTTCTTGATACAACCCTTCGGCCGCAAGTGCTCAGTCTTCACTTGTTACACACTATGCATTTAGCCACAAAACTAGTCATATCTCACTTTATATTGTTCTACCAATAAATCTCCTTAATATCATGATACCTCTTCATTGAACCAGGATGAATGACATAATAGGACTTATGAGCCTCAGCCATGATTGCCTCTCACAACCCATCTACATCAGAAACATATAACTCGCCTTATTACCTCAAGATACCATCGCCACCAATCCTAAAAGCTACAACCTTTATACATCCCATATCTACCTTGATATTCATTAAGACAACATCTAATACCTGCTTCTCTTTTAATTCAGAACCAAGAGAGGACTGCACCACCTTTTGCACAAACACACCTTTATTCTCAGAGTCTAAGGTTAGCTAAACTGTGAATATCTTTTACCAATTCCTTCTTATCCTCATCCATATGAGCTAGACTCCCCATGGACAACCTTCTAAGAGCATCAGAAACCACATTAGCTTCACCTGGTTGGTAGTGAACACTCATATCATAATCCTTGAGCAGCTCAAGCCAGCTTCCTTGCCTGAGATTTATCTCTTTCTAAGTGGAAACACGTACTGCAAGCTCTTATGATCAGAATAAATATCAACATGAACTCCATACAAATAATGCCGCAAATATTTAATACAAATATCATATCTAACAACTCTAAGTCATGAGTCAGATAATTTCTCTCATGAACTTTCAACTACCTATAAGCATAGGCCACCACCCTACCACGTTGTATTAACACATAACCAAGTCACACAAGGGACCCATCGTAATAAACCATGAATTCATCATTACCCTCTGTTAGGGTCAAAACTAGAGCTGAATTCAACTTATCATTCAGCTTTTCAAAACTACCCTCACAAGCATCAGACCACAAGAACATCACCTTCTTCTAGGTCAACTTAGTCAGTGAGGAAGCTACAGTAGATAAACTCTCCACAAATCTCCTATAGTAACCAGCTAAACCCAAGAAGCTCCTAATATCGGTTGGAGGCATGGGCCAAGTCCACTTCTTAACCACTACAACTTTCTGTAGATCCACCATGATCCCTTCACTAGAAATGCCATGACCAAAAAAAGTAACAGTTATCAATAAGAACTCTTACTTTAAAAACTTAGCATACAAATACTGATATTTCAAGGTCTGCAAAATAATGCGGAGATGGTCAGCGTGATCTGCCTCATTCCTAGAGTACACTAGAATATCATCAATGAATACTATGATGAACAAATCTCGAAACTGATGGAACACCCAATTCATAAGATCCATAAATATCGTCGGGGCATAGTCAAACCAAAAGACATGACTAGGAACTCATAGTGACCATACCGAGTTTGGAAAGCAGTCTTAGGGATATCTACCTCCCTAATCTTTAGCTGGTTATAACCCGGCCAAAGATTAATTTTAGAGAAGCATCTATCACCCTGAAGCTGGTCAAACAAATTATCAATCCGAGGAAGAGGATACTTATTTTTCACCGTAACCTTATTCAATTTATGGTAATCAATACACATTCAAAGGGAACCATCCTTCTTATGCACGAACAAAATAGGTGTACCCAACGGGGTCACACTAGGATGAATAACACCTTTTTCTAGAAGATCCTTTAATTGCTACTTGAGTTTCTTCAACTTAGTTAGAGCCATCCTATACGGAGGGCTAGAGATAGGATAAATTTCTGAAATGAGGTCAATCCCAAAATCAATCTCCCTATCACGAGGAATACCCAGAATATTATTAGGGAACACCTCAAAAAATTCATAGACTATAAGGACAGTCTACAAAGAAGGACCTTTGGATCGAGAATCCTTAACATGCACTAATTGATAAATACACCCTTTACAAATAAATTTCCAAGCTCTAAGATACAACATCTATATTTATTTAGGAACTAAAGAACCACATTCCCACTCAATGATTGGCTCATTAAGGAATTTAAACATGACCTTATGAGTTCAACAATCTAAGGAGGCATACCATGAGTGCAACCAGTCCATCCCTAATATTACACCAAAATCAACCATGCCTAATTCTATGAGATCTACCAGAGTTTATCTACCACCAACAGATACCACACAACCCCTATAGACTCTTTTAGAAACCACAGAGTAACCCACTGGGGTAGAAATAAAAGAGAGGTCCAAAATACACGCAGGATAGAAACCAAAATATACAGCCACAAATAGGGTCACATAAGAAAGAGTTGACCATGGATCAAGCAAGCAATACACATCATAAGAAAAAATTCATAACATACTAGTAATGACATCAGGAGATGCCTCAGATTCCTTGCGGATAGCAAGAGCATACAAGTGATTCCGATAAGTGCTGGTACTAGAAGTAGAAGCAACATCCTTTGGTGTAAGAACTGATAAAGTGGCATAGGATATCTTATTTTCCCCTGAAGCAACCTTAGAAGGGCAATACCTCTATAAGTGACCAACCTGACTACATTCAAAACACTTGTTCCTCCCCTCTTCATAAAAATCATAGTGAACCTACCCGTAAAATCTACAAAAAGGATATGATGGAGCTGGCTGAACCCCACTAGCCTGAGATTTGGAACCATGTACCCTAAACCCACTATTATGCTAAGAACAATGATCACCCGACAACTTTGGATAAGGAACACTAGCTGTAAAGTAGAAACCAAAACTCACTTATTTCTTCTTAGGCCACTTTCCACCATATCTACTACTTTGCTGCTGACCTTCACCCTGATACAAAAATCTAAACTTCTTATTTTATCTTTACCTTATCTCTTCCTACTTTTTCTTCTCTTCCTTAACCTTTTACATATACACAACTAATTTGTAGATGTTCATATCCTTGTTCAACAAGGTAGCCATACTCTCTAGAATCAAATCACATGACAACCCAAAAGCAAACTTTTTCATTCTAGCCCTCATGCTAGACACTGAGCATATCGGGACAACTAATAGAATTTTAAGGCATACCCCTTGACCGTCATCCTACCTTGCTTCAGATTAACAAACTTTTCTACTTTTGCCTCATTAAGTCTTGAGGAAAGAAGACATCCAAAAAAGCATTAGAGAAATCATCCTACAGTGCTATTTGGCATTATCTCGCCTAGGCTGTTCTCATTCCTTATACCATTGGTTTGGTACATCTTTCAGTTAATAGGCATAGTGAATTCCACATACTCCATATTAGTGTATGCATAACCCAAAAGATCTTCTCTATCTTATTTATAAAACCTTAAGGATCCTCCTTAACCTTAACACTAATAAAAGTTAGAGGACTGAACCTCATAAAAAGGTTACCCTTGTGGCCTCAAAAAATAGAGTAACAGAAGCTACACGCTCAGACTGAGAAAATACCAACTGAGCCAACATATGAATAAACTGACAAAATCCTATATTCTATACATCATCTTGAGGAGGTCAAGGAGGACTAGAGAGGAACGGTGGAACTTCTAAAAGGCAATCAGGAACTGGATCCCTGAACTGAGTTTGTACCCCATAAGTAGGGTGTGTCCTATCAGCATTGTCCTTGACTGGGACAAAGGAGTTCCCATAAGCTTTAGATCATCTGGAAAGCATAATCTGAATAGCGAACACATAAGAATTAGAAGATATTTCAAAACCTTAGATCTATAGCTTGAAAATGGAACAACAAGAAAGATAAAAATTCCTAAATGCCTCATAGCCTCTCTCATATAAGTGTGGCGCATTACATACCCATAAAAGATACTCTACTAGACATGGCTTTATTGGACACCCAATGACACTAAACCTAGTCTCTGATACCACCTTGACATGACCCAAACTAGGGCCTGGCCGTGTTGAGTATCTCAAGTCCCACGTGGATCGGATATCACCCCCTGCACCTAACCAACCCAAAGACAACATACCCTAAAGTCGAATGAATTTTGAACATAGAACAAGATATTATGCAATAGCTTAGGAAAATTTCAACGTATGTCCATGACCAACCACCGACGATCGGCCAAATAATCGACCAACACTGCTCATAACTATAGTAGTTCAAACAAAGACTTCTAAATAATGATCTAAAATTGAATATCAATAAAGTATCAGGACATGCCCCCGATAATAGCGAAAAATAAGTCTAAGTCATAAGAGGAATAAAATATAAGATATAGACTTTTGATGTATGACAGATCACCACCTCAATGTCAACTTAAGAGGTGATCACAAATCCTAATCACTAAGCAGGAGGAGTAAAAGTGTGACCAATTACTCTATTGCATGGGGATACGGCATTCAAAGAAGGTTAGCAGGGTAAACATTAGCATATTACTCGAGAATAAGGATAACATAATGAAATGATCACTAGTTTAACACATTAAAACCAATGCACATAATCAGATTCACATATATATATATATACATACATATCTATATATCACATATCGAGATAGGGAATAAGGCTTAACTTACATTGTCAAAACTTTAGCCTGGATTATGTATCTCAGCCGTCATATAATAGTACCCAGGGGATATATGGGCCCCATCTCACACCCCTTAGTTGGGCCCTAGTGTGTGTAGCTGCATGAACTAGAGAATAATCTCATATATATACACACGGGGCACTCGAACCTTCCAACATATACCAAGGTGACTTATGCACCCAATCATGTAATGATTTATGGGGAATTCGAACCTCCCTAATCATGAAATAATAATAATAATAAGGGTGACTCAAACCTTCCTGGTCACTTTGACCACCCGGGTCGGCAAACACGGTTTCTAGTATAGGTCTCTCGGACCTCTACTTTCACGACTCAGCTACACAAACCTTATTAGATCCTAGTTAAAACATTTATCACACAATACCAATCATTATCCATATTTCATATTAATACATACATTGTTGGTATCGTCATACCAACAACACTTGCAAGGTAATAACAACATGACAAAACTATTTTCCATTAACTTGGGAGAACAACTTCCTTGGTTTATTAATACAAGGTGGGGGACATCGACTCTCATTGTTCATTAAATCAGACCATTGTGTACCAAATACCCCTTCATATCATGCAATAGTTTAAAACTAGTTCAATTTACAAATTTCCACCTTTCTCATAACTCAAAACCAATTTCACACTATAGGTTGGGGTCATAACTACTTCAACAGTCACAAGTTTTGGAATATCACAATTCCCTAGTTTATTCACCATATCAATGCACCCATAAGTTTAAAACCATATTAAAGCATGAATAATCATAATTAAACCATGGGAAAACATTATTCAATAATAATAATTCAAAACCCACAACCCTTATTTTTAAAACCAAAATAATTCCATGTGAACAACACTATAACACATATGCTTTTTAATAAATTAAAAATGAGATAAGAGTGACAAGCCTATAATAGTAAGATGTATAGAGAGAAATAACCCTTAAAAGCACTAGTTAATCAACCTCTTGAAAACCCTAAGTGTTCTTGACCTTGAGGAATTTGAGAGTGTTGAGAAGTTATTTTGATGTGTTTATGAGGTCTAATGATACCCTAAAGTGATTATAAATCATGGGTTAAAGTTTGGTAAGAGAGGAAATATCTAGAATACCCTTAACTTAAAAAATGAAAAAGGGTCGCCTTTGATTACGAGTCAACCCTTGACTCGTAGCCACTCTCTATGATTTGGCACCATGAGTCGTAACCAAGGTAGTACCACTAAGACACCCTATATTGTTATCCTTACAACTCAATGGCACCACTAGTAATGGGACCCTATAAATTATAGGGTACATTCGTAGTTAACAAAAAAAACTAAATTTGGGACTTGCACTAGACACCCTATGATTACACCTTGCGACTCGTAACATATCCTTATGGCTTTTAGTGAGCCACTTACACTCAGAGTAGAATCTACCCATAAAATTACTAGTTTGGTTATGACTCACCCCAATGACTCATCAGGACACCCTACGACTCATAAAGTGAGTCGTTATCAAGAAAATGAGCTCAAAGCTCAATAAATTTCCAAGGTCCAAAATCTATGGTATTTTAGTATAACACCTCGATTATGTTATGATTGTGGTGCCTTTGGCCTTTTCTCTAGAGAGTGTCCCACGCGTGGGGCAATTATTCCTACAACATAGAATATTCAAGCTATTTGGGCAATGATGCTCCCAATTAGAGGTGGTATACAGAGTTATTGGGGTGGTCCCCAAGGTGCTCATGGAGGTCCTCTAGAAGGTAGGATGAGTGATCACTCAAAATCCCAGCCAGGTGTTAGGCAAGGTCATTTATATATCATACCTAGTAGACTAGAGAAAGTCTTTGAATATTATTATCACAGGTATGATCTCAGTGTGTCATCAGTCATCCTTTGCTTAATTTGATTTGAGATCCACTTATTCTTATGTGTCTGCTTATTTTGTACCAAAGTTGGAGTTATTCTATGATTTTTTATCAATGACGTTATGTATATCTACTCTTATAAGTGATTCTTTAGTAGCGGATTAAGTTTATAGATCATGCATTGTGACTGTTCGAGAGTTGATACTCAGGCTGGTCTTATTGTGTTAGATATGGTGGATTTTGACATGATTCTCAACATAGACTAGTTATCCCACTATCATTTTTTCTTGGATTTTTTTCTAAGATCATTACCTTAGTTATGCTCGGCATACCTCAATTGTGTGGCAAGGATCTTTTAGCTACAAGACAACGAGGATTATTTCTTATGTTTAGGATAAGAGACTAATATAGAGGTATTGTGAGTCTTATATTGCCTATATTTGTGATGATAGTATGGAGAGTCCCTCACTTGACTATGTTCTTATAGTCTGTAACTTCCCTTATATTTTTCCTACCAATTATGTGGTTTCCCTCCTAAGAGTGATATTAAGTTTATTATTGATCTTGAGATAGAACTTGAACTATTTCTATGAAACATTACCATATGGCTTCTTTTGAGATAAAGAAACTAAATTCTCAACTTTAAGATCTTATGGGTAAGGGTTTTATTAGACCGAGTATGTTGCCTTAGGGTGTTCTTGTCTTGTTTGTGAAGAATAAAGATGGTTCCTTGTGCATACGTATTGACTGTAGGCAACTTAATAAGGTGTTGGTGAATAATAGGTATCATATGTCTCTTATTGATATTTATTTGACCATATTTAGGGAACAACAGTGCTCTATAAGATTTACTTGAGATTCAATTACCATCAGTTGAGGATTCAGGCTAAAAGAATCCCAAAGACAGTTTTAAGACTCGTTATGTCCATTATGAGTTCCTAGTGATGTATTTTTAATTGACCAATTCCCCAACAGCATTCACAAATTTGACAAACCATATACTCAGGCCTTATTTGGACACGTTTATGATTGTGTTCATCGATGACATTCTTGTGTATTAGAGGAGTAGGGAGGAGCATATACAGCATTTGAGGATTACGCTCCAGACTTTGAGAGATCATAGACTTTTAGAATAATTCTCCAAGTGTGAGTTTTGTATCGAGTCTATAATATTATTAGGACATGTGGTGTCTAAGGATAGAATTATGGTAGACCCAGTAAAGATTGAGGCTATTTGGAATTGGGATAGGCCTACATCTCTATTTAAGGTTTACAACTTTATTAGTTTGTCCAGTTACTATGGATGATTCATTGAGGGGTTAGCTACTATTACAACACCAATAATGAGACTGACCCAAAAAGAGGTTCTTTTCCAGTGGTTTGAGGAGTGTGAGTCAGGCTTTTGGAAGCTCAAGGGATTTCTCACTTCAAATCCTATATTGGTTCTTCCTATTGAGGGTGAAGGATTCATCATATATTGTGATGCTTTTGATACTGGTTTGGGTTGTGTGTTGATGCAGCAGGGTTAAGGTATTTCTTATGTGTCAAGGCAATCAAAAGTGCATAAGAGCAACTAGCCCATGCATAATTGGGAGTTAGAGGTGATATTTTTTGCACTAAAGATTTAGAGAAATTATCCATATGGTGTGCATTATGAGATCTACACCACCATCATATTCTTCAGCATCTTATGACCCATAGAAAGCTTAATTCTAGGGAGCATAGATGGATAGAGTTGGTTAAAAATTATGGCATCTCTATTCTATACCATATATGTAAGGAAAACATGGTAGCATATGCCTTGAGCTAAAAGATGGTGAGTATGGGTAGTTTAAATTCTATTTTAGTTTTAAAGAGTTCATTGGCATGGTACATCTAGTCCTTAGAAAATTAACAGTAAGACTTGATATTTCAGACCCCAGGAGGATTCTTGCTAGTGTTGAGGTAAAGTATACCTTACTTCAGCAGATTTAAAGTCATCAATTTGAGGATATAAGACTCTGTGTCATCCGTGATCAAGTGCTAAGTGGTGAGTCTAGAAGGGCTACCATATATTCTGAGGGTATTTTGAGATTCGATGGTTATATTGGTATTCCAAGGGTTGGTGGCTTAATTTAGTCAATTTTGCATGAGGCTTATAGCTCCAGATGCTATATTCACCCCAGGACGGTTAAAATGTACAAACATTTGAGCCAGTATTATTGGTGAAGTGGCATGAAGAAAGATATAGTAGACTTTGTAGATTGTTGCCTATGTTGTTAGCAGGTGAAGGCTAAGCATCATAGTCCTGGTGGCCTAATTTAGAAGTTGCACATTCCAGAGTAGAAGTAGGAGCGGATCACCATGGATTTTATTAGTGGTTTTCCTTAAACCTCCCAGGGTTCAGACAGCATTTGGGTCATTATAGATCGGTTGACTAAATCAGCATATTTAATTTCTATTCAGATGTCCTTCAACATCAAAAGATTAGCCCAAATCTATGTTTGTGAGATAGTTTGCCTACATGGGATGCCTGTATCTATTATTTTCGATTAGGGATCAGTGTTCACTTTAAGCTTCCGGAGAGCTTTTTAAGAGGATTTGGGTACTCAGGTGGATCTCAGCACTAGTTTTCACCCTTAGATCGACGGATAGTTAGAGCGAACTATTCAGGTTCTTAGGAATATTCTCTAATCCTGTGTTATGGACTTTGGAGGTCAGTGGGAGAATCACTTAGCTTTAGCGGAGTTCAAATATGATAATAGCTACCATTCGTGTATAGAGATGGTATAATTTGAGGCAATACATAGTATACATTGTCGACATCTGATCGGTTGGCTTGAGACCTCTAAGGTTAGACCCCATGGTACTAACTTGCTTATGGAGTCACCGGATAGATTCAGGGTGATTTAAGATAGGCTAAGGGGAGCTCAGAATAGACAAAAAGCTTATGCAAATTGTAGACTTTGTGCCTTGAGGTTTGGAGTTGGAGACCAAGTACTCCTCGGAGTATTAGCCATGGAGAGTATGACGAGGTTCAGGAAAAAAGGCAAGCTTTACCCTAGATATATTGGACCTTTTAAAATTCTTCGCACAGTTGGAGATGAGTCTTATAATTTATCCTTGCCCCAAATTTTGTCATTGTTCACCCAGTTTTCCATGTTTTTATATTGACATTCTATATTTTGTATGAGTCACATTTGCTTCGATGGGACTCATTCAATTGGATGAGAGATTAACCTTCTTAGAGGAGTCGGTGTTAATATCATTCAGGGATGTCAGAAGGTTGCGGTCTAGGGAGATTCCGACTGTTAAGGTTCATTGGAGACACTGCCCAGTAGAGAAGGCTACTTGGGAGATAAAAAGTGAGATATGGGCCCAGTATCCTCAAATGTTTGAGCCTTTTGTACACTCAATCCCTTTACTTTTGCATACAAAAATTGTTTTAGTAGTGGATATTATAATGACCCTTTAGGTCATCTTTTGTATTTCCATGCATTTTTTCCGTTTAGATCTTTCTAGTAGCTACCCTAAGTCATTTGTGACTTGTTAGAGCTGACTTTTAGTTATCGAGCAGTTTATTTGGTTATTAGAGCCAATTCACTAGTTTGAAGTTTTTAAGACTATTAGAGCCGGTTCACTATTAGAGCCAATTCACTATTAGAGCCAGTTCTATTGTGCTAGTCTTTCCATTTTTTAGACTATGTATATTAACTTGATTTGTATTCTCATGGATTAGAGGCTCTTATACCGATATTACTAGGTTGTGGGGTGTTATTATTTCTCTTGCTTCTACTTCATTATATTATTATCCCATGATTTGTGGCTTGTAATTCTTTTACTTGCACTTTTCCAGTATTTATGCTATTTTCCACAAATTAGTCCATTACTTATAGTTTTGGGCTATAATTTAGCTTACCTACTAGTGGGGTAAAGTAGGTGCCATCGTGACTCAAAAATTGGATTGTGATAGTCTTCCACCATAAAGTTATCCCAAACACTAGATTCAAGTAGCCCCACAGGTTGAGAGATAGGGTATTCGGGGTAGATGACCATATAATTGGGATACTACAATCAATCAAAGGATGAGTCGATCAAAGAATAGTTGTTATGAGGAGCTAAGATTAATCACTATGGGTACGCATGAGATGCCTGAGTTTGAGAAGTTTTTCAACAAATATAAGTTTAGGTGGATGACTGACCAGCCAGATAGATATAGTCCTGCATTAGTTCAAGAGTTCTATGTTGTTTATCAGGTAGACCCAAAGGTGCTAGCTCCATAAAGATTTATATAAATGGTTCATGCTCTACTCCTCATGGTCTTGATTCATAGTGTTTATTTTAATATTTTGAAGCATAATATTTTAGGCTTTCTTCATGGTCGAAAGCTTGAGCCTTCGACTAATATTGCAAAGATAGATCATTGGATAGACAAGATGAGAAAGGTAAAGCTGAAGTAGATTAGTATCACAAACTGGTATATTTTTTATGGATGGAAAATATTATTTCTTCTAATAAGGAGGAGGTTGAAAGGGTATCCCATGGAGAGTCACAGATAAAGAAGGATAGATTGAACTTTAGTGCCAAATCTAGGTAGAATGTGGTTCATCACATATATTTTTGGCCCAAATTGAGTGCATTGTTAGCCGATATTATTAAGCGCTAGGAGATTGATATTTCTAGGTTGATTGCTCGAGAAATCCAAGAGAGAGATCTTGAGAATGTAACGAGCATCATGTTCTAGTGCTTGGTTACTTAGATGTGTTTAGAGGTTGGCGTTCCTGTGCTGCTTGAGATTAATTATTTCATTAAGGATTGTCACACTACAGATCTTGGGCTGATTTTGTAACACCCCGATTTGCTAAACTGGAATGCTACATGGTACTCATGACCCCGTAGGATCACAAGCTAACCCATGACTAATATTCATACCTGTATACTACGTAATATAACATAATAATGTGGAAACATACACTGAAAGGCCATAAAGTTCAATATTGAACATAACACGGATAAGATAACATCTGTGGGGTAATACGATACCCAAAAAGAAAATTGTAAAACTGAAGTCTGAAACATAACATTCTACATATAGTCTAAAAGCCTCTACTGTCTAAATAATCTGAAGAAGGAGTTGATGGGACATGTCCTGAACTAACTCCAACTAATAACTAATTAATGAACTAGTGGAGAAATAATCATGTCCTTGAAATATGAGGACTCACTTCTATTCTGGCTGCTGGGACTGGAATCTACTGCTGATCTTGAACTCGTGTCTCTGAACCTATGGTGTAACATAAAAAGAAAGAACCATAGCACAAATGTATTAGTACAATGGAATGTACTGAGTATACATGTGAGGTAGGCTATATGCAAGGGTTAAAATGCATGAATAATGTTAGCTGACTGTGTAACATAAACGCGAGAATGCATACATAAATATGTAACAGTAACTGACATTGCGATATTATGATTACTGAATCTGAATACTAATGACATGACATACTAATAACTAATATAACTGAAAGCATAAATAGTTGTATCTGAATGTAACTAATAACATGGGTGACTATATTTGACAGTCCTGAATCTGATGGAACTATCCGAGTTCCTTATTGTATCTGAGTCAATTGTATCTGACAGTCTTGAATCTGAAGAACTATCTGAGTTCTTTTACTGAGATTGGTACTGAAACTATGGGAGGTAGTATTTAACCAATATGCCCCTGATACACCATTATGGCTGAGTTGGGGTCCAATTTGTAACCCTAATTAGAAGGGTGTCAATACCATGCCACCGGTAAGGACAAGCTATGGGAGACACTTATTTGATAGAGTCCCCAAAAGAGAATGGTGGGTCCCCTTATCTGACAGTACTTATCCATATCATCAACCCTCATCGGACAGTATTTATGTCTCAACCTATGCTGGCTACATAGTTCTGGAATGTAAGGTGACTTCTAAGGATCACATGCTCATCTGATAGTATGTGTCCCCATCCTTGGGTTCACTCAGTGCTAATTCCTACTCCCATCTGAATGGACACTGAACATGATTTATTGAACTGAACATTAGCTGAGTTACTATGTTCCGTTGACTGATGGAATACCACTGATATCTGACACCTAACTGAGTCATGAGATCATGGATATTTTTCCTGAGTCATAAGACTATCTTAAGTCTAAGGATTCATAGCTTGACTGAGAGTATCATGAAAACATAACATGGCTCTAGGTACACATCTAATGATTCAGGTACAAGTACCCGCAGGACTTGATGGAAGGAAACTGACAAAGCATGACTTACTTGAATACATAATAATCATCATAATACATTTACTGAAGCATTTCATCAAATATGTGAAACTCATAAGCTTGTACGTACATAGGGATTTCATGATATCATGTTAATTAGACGTTTTCCCTTCATCTAGGCATCCAACCAAACACATAGTAGGCATAGAATGTGTAAACAACATCATACAACAATTAATTGTCGTGATTCAATTCCAATTTAATCATTCAAGGGTTTAGTCCTTGGGTTTCATGAATCTATACCGATACAAATCAACCCATATGGAATTTAACACTTATTCATGGAATACAATTCAATTACTCATTATCAACATGAACAAAAGCAGCCCAAATCATGAAATTCATAAGAAAATCCATAACTTGAATTTAGAAAAAGGATTCTTGGGCTTCATGAATGAAAGGAGTCCTTGAATGAACACTATGCATATCTTAGTTCGTGATTTCATAAAGATTGATGGTGAAACCTTCTTGAATTTGAATCCCCAATAGAAACCCTAGATTGTTCTTGAGAGAAAATAGTTTATTTTGGGTGAAAAATAGCTAAATCACGTGTTAAATAGGAGTAGGAAATTGACCCTTTTAACCCTGGACACGTTATTTTAATTTTAGTAAAATTTTTGTGAACTGGGCCCCTGGCGCGAGCGGCTTTATCATGCCGTGTCACTGGAAATTGACAATTGGGAAATTGAGGTATGGTGCGATACGGAGCCAACACGTTGCCCCTTTCTTTGTAACCTGGAACATTGGCGCGACGCGGGGGAAATCACGCTGAGCACTAGAAAAAGGACAATTCTAAATTTAAGTGCTAGCGCGACGTGCCATAATCGTGGACACCTACTGAAAATTTCCAAATGCCATTTCCTCTTGTGGCGCGGCGCGCAACTGACTAATATGGCGCTGTTTTCTGATGGGAACTTGGAATAGTCATAACTTCTTACCCGGTTATCGAATTTAAGCGAATCATATATCGATGGAAACCTTATTTAATTTTCCACATGACAAAAAGTGAAAATCTTGAAAATTACTCATGGAATAATTATCATTCACTTTAGAAGACAATACTAGGCATTCTTGGGATAAAATTTGCTAGAAAACTTTGAGGTATTACAATATCTCCCCCTTGAGAACATTCATCCTCGAATGATACTGGCTGAGAGGGGAAACAATAATCTGAACATGAACTGAACATGAATAACTGGAACATAATCTCATAACTGACAAGCTGAACATAACATACTGAACATGCATATCTGATGCATGTGTAACTGATTCATGAATGGATGACTGAATGTTCCGAAGTACTAAGTTTCTCACAATAAGAATGCATTTTTGATGCATAGTTATATAACTGAGCTGATACATGAATGCATGACTGAATATACAATGGTACTTGATACCAATTTTATACTGGGAACATGAACATGAAACTAAATACCAAGTTCGTGATGAACATTGATCATGAAACTAAGTAAGCTTAAGGAGAACTGTTACCTTGAGCTTGATCTGAGTTGGTGGAACAAAGGTGAGGATACTTGGTATGCATGTCTACTTCTGCTTCCCAAGTAGCTCCCTCGATGGACTGATTTCTCCAAAGAACTTTAACTAAAGGGACTTCCTTGTTCCTCAATCTACGAGTTTGATAGTCTAAGATTTTGACTGGAATCTCTTCATAAGAGAGACTCTTCTAAACATCAAAGCTCTGAATAGGGACTACGACTGGTGGGTCAACTATTCACTTCTTGAGCAAAGAACATGGAAGACTTGATGAACCGAGGCTAGATCTAAAGGAAATTCGAGCTCATAAGCTACCTTGCCGAAATGACTGAGAATTTTGAAAGGACCGACATATCGGGGACTGAGCTTTCCCTTCTTGCCGAATCTCTTCACTCCCTTCATGGGAGAGATCTTTATATAGACATGATCACCAACCTCAAACTCGAGGTCTTTTCTATGAACATCTACAAAAGACTTCTGTCGGCTCTAAGTAGCCCGGAGTTTTTCTCTAATTAACTGGATTTTTTCTACGACGTCGAACACTAAGTCAGGACCTATGACTGAGGCCTCACTAACTTTGAAGAAACCAATTGGAGATCTACATCTCCTACCATATAGAGCTTCGAATAGAGCCATCTGAATACTGGAATGATAGTTGTTGTTGTATCCAAACTCAATCATAGGCAAGTGGTCATCCCAACTTCCCTTGAAATCAATTGCACACACCCTTAGCATATCTTCTAAAGTCTGAATGGTCCTTTTTGCTTGACCATCTGTCTGAGGATGGAAGGCTATACAGAGATAAACATGGGTACCGAGACTCTTTTGGAACGCTTTCCAAAAATAAAATATGAACTGGGTACCTCTGTTTGAGATAAAGGACAAAAAACACCGTGCTATCTAACCAACTCCTTGATGTAGAGTTTGGTGTAATCCTTAGCTGAATAAGAGGTATGAACTGGAAGAAAATGAGCTAAATTAGTCATTCTGTCTACAATGAACTAGATAGAATCATGCAGATGACGAGTTCGAGGCAAAGCCATCACGAAGTCTATGTTCACAACTTCCTACTTCCAAGTAGTAATTCTGAACTCCTGTATGGACCCACTTGGCTTCTGATTCTCTATCTTAACCTGCTGACATGTAGAGCACTCAGCCATAAACCTTGTAATGTCTTTCTTCATCCTACTCCATCAATAGATTTCCTACAAGCCGTGGTACATCTTTATGGCCCCTGGATGAATAGAGTAGCGTGCACCATGTGGTTCTTAATGAATTCGCTGCCTTAAGTCATCTACGCCAAGAACACAGAGATGACCCGAACAACGAAGAACACCATCTCCCCCTTGGGAGAAAACCTCTATTTTCTGATCCTAAACTGATTCTTTCAACTTGATAAGGATGGGATCTCTATCTTGCTTTTCATTCACCTCGGAAACTAGAGATGATTCTGAACTACTCTGAACCCATATATCACCCTTTGAAGAATCAACTAAGCGAACTCCTAGTCTGGCAAACTGATAGACTTCCTAAGCTAACTTCTTCTTACTGTCCTTAACATGAGAAACACTACCCATAGATAGTCCACTAAGAGCATCGGCCACTACGTTGGCCTTGCCCGAATGATAGAGGATACTCATGTCGTAATCTTTCAAGAGCTCTAACCACCTTCTCAGATGAAAATTGAGATCTTTTTGAGAAAAGACATACTGAAGACTCTTATGATCTGTGAATACATCTACATGAACACCGTATTTATAATGCCTCCAAATTTTTAAGGCAAATACTATGGCTTCTAACTTAAGATAATGAGTAAGGTAATTCTTCTTATGGGCTTAAGTTGTCTGGAGGCGTATTCTATGACCTTACCATGCTGCATGAGGACATAACCCAAACCTACTCTAGATGCATCACAATACACTACGAACCCATCTGGACCATCTGGAAGTGCTAAAACTGGAGCTAAGGTGAGTCAAGTCTTCAACTCCTAAAAACTCTTCTCGCAAGGATCTGACCACAGAAACTTGACTTTCTTCTAAGTCAATCTGGACATAGGGGATTCAATAGAATAAAATCCCTAAACAAATCATCTGTAATAGCCAACCAAAACCAAGAAACTCCTGATATTTGATGGAGAGACAAGGCGAGGCCAGTTTTTTACTGTTTCGGTCTTTAGAGGATCTACTTTAATGTCATCACCAAAAATGATATGACCACGGAATGCTACTGACCTTAGCAAAAATTCGCACTTACTAAATTTGGTGAATAACTGATGATTTCTAAGAGTCTGAAGTACTGTTCTGAGATGGTCTAGGAATAGACCAGAATATCATCTATGAACATTATGACAAATATGTCCAAGTTCTACTTGAACACGCGGATCATCAAGTCCATGAAAGCTATAGGGCATTGGTAAGACCAAATGATATGACTAAGAGTTCAAAGTAACCATACCGAATATGGAAAGCTATTTTCGGAATGTCACTTTCTCTAACTCTGAGTTGATGATAGCCAAATCTGAGTTCAATCTTAGAAAAATAGTTGGCACCCTGAAGTTAATCAAACAACTCATCGATTTTGGGAAGAGAAAACTTGTTCTTGATCGTGTCCTTATTGAATTGAAGGTAGTCAATGCACATTCTGAGAGAACAATCTTTTTTACACCCGAATAAGATTGGTGCATCCCACAGGGAAATATTGGGTCTGATGAATCCCTTATCTAAGAGATCCTTCAACTATTATTTTAATTCTCTGAGTTCTGCTAGTTTCATTCTACATGGCGGAATGGATATAGGCTGAGTGTCTAAAAGGAGATCAACACCGAAGTCTATTTCCCTTTCGGGAGGAATTCCTAAAAGATCTTTGGGAAAAACATCTAAATATTTATTTACAACTGGAACTAATTCAAGACTAGTAGTCTTGGAACTAGAATCTCTAACATGAACAGGATGGTAAACACATCCCTTAGATATTATTTTCCATGCCCGAAGGTAGGAAATAAGCTGACCCCTGAAAGCGGATACACTACCCTTCCACTCAAGGATGGGTTTATTTGGAAACTAAGACTGGATTATTCAATTTCTATAGTTGACTGTGCATAGCAGGAATGAAGCCAATTCATGCCGAGAATGACATCAAAATTAGTCATCTCTGATTGAACTAAGTTTGCTGAAGTGACTTTTAGAAATATCATAACCAGGTAGTTCTTGTATACCCATCGGGCTATGATGGTTTTGCCCACTGAGGTAGAGACTGAGAAGGCTCTGCTAGAATTTTGAGACTAATTTCTAAATCAAGTGCTATATAAAGAGTAACAAAAGACAAAGAATCTCCTGGATCTATAAAGCGTAAACATGAACATGAAAGACCTGTAACGCACCAGTAACTACATCAGGATAATTTTCTTGATCTTACCAATTTTGAAGAGCATATAATCTATTTAGACGTTGCTTGCTAGTAGCACTGATAGTGGAACCCTATTGATTTGGGCGATCAGACTGAGCTGAGGAGCGGAGATGAATATGATAACCTGACTAAGGGCAGTCTCTGACTCTGTGTCCTAGCTTGCCACAATTGAAATAGACATCGCTGCCAGCTCTGCAAGCACCCTTATGGTTCTTACCACACGTCTGACAAAGGGGATTAGTTCGAGCATTGCTGACACTACCCTGAGACTTATATCCTAGCACTCTATCTCTAAACTTAGGAGCTAGAGCACTGGCTAAAGAAGGAGCTGTAACTGATGACTTAGGATAAAACTGAGAATGGTTTCCTCTTTCTAATTTGGGCTGACTAAAATTAAAGCTACCTCTCCTGGCTTTCTTATTCTTTTTTTCCCTCTACTTAATATTCTGCTCCTCTATCTACTGAGCATGGGTCATAAGTCTGGATAAATTTATGTCATTATTTAGCATGGAGGATCTACACTTATTAACCACGCTATTATCTACCTCTGAAGCAAACTTACTCATCTTGGCTCTACCGTCTGCAACCACATGAGGGGCATATCTAGATAATTGAGTAAACTTTTGAGGATACTATTTCACCGTCATATTTCCCTACCTGAGGTTGATGAATTCTAGCACCTTAGCCTCTCTAAGCTCTTAGGGAAAGAATCTGTCTAAGAATGCAGTGATAAACTCCTCCCACTCTATAAGACCTGCATCATCTAACCTTTCTAACTTCTAATGTTTGAACCAAGTATGAGCCACATCCTGTAACTGGTATGCAGCTAACTCAGTACTCTCAATAGTAGTCACCCCCAAAATGTCTGTCACTTTCTAAACTTGATTAATAAATTTCTGAGGTTGTTCATCTACTTTAGACGCATGGAAAGACAGAGGATTTATTCGAGTAAAGTCCCGAATCCTAGCTACAGCTGAGTTGGCCACTTGTTTGGCCGAAACCACAGTTGGTCACTTATTATGGGCCGCTACTGACTAAGCAAAAGTGGTAAATATGGTCCTGAACTCTGCATGAGAAACATGACCTCCCTAAGGTTCTTCGGGTTGAGGGGCTGACTGATTTCTTCTCTTAAGGGGCATATTTTGAAATAAAGAGAAGAAGCAAATTAGACGGGGAGATTGACTTGTGATTATTCTTATTGGCACGACATGAATACTGAAAGAAGGAAAACTTTTCCTAAATATCTCATAGCCTCTTGCACATAAATGTGGCGCGCAACACATCCATGTACAAGATTCTACTAGATACGGCTTTCAGACCTCCTAGGACTGTATTGAACCTTAGGCTCTGATACCAAGTTTGTAACACCCTAATTTGCTGAACTGAAATGCTACACGGTGCTCATGCCTGGGGAGCACAAGCTAACACATGACTGATATCCGTACATGTATACTACATAATATAACATAATAATACAGAAACATACACTAAAAGGCCATAAGGTTTAATACTGAACATAACATGTATGAGATAATATCTGTGGGTTTATACGATACCCAAAACAAAACTATAAACACTGAAGTCTGAAATATAATAGTCTGCATCTAGTCTGAAAGCCTCTACTATCTGAATAATCTAAATAAGGAGTTGATGGGATATGTTCCCAACTAACTCCAACTAATAACTAATTGATGAAATAGTGGAGAAATAATCATGTCCTCGAAGGATAAGGACTCACTTTTATTCTAACTGCCTGGACTAGAATCTACTGCTGATCTGGAACTCGTGTCTCTGAACCTATGGTGTAACATAAAAAGAAAGCACCATAGCACAAATGCGTTAGTATAATGAAATTTACCGAGTATACATGTGAGTTAGGCTATATGCAAGGGTTAACATGCATGAATAATGCTAGCTAACTATCTAACATGAATGCGAGAATGCATACATAAATATGTAACTGTAACTGACATTGTCATATCGTGATTAGTGAATCTGAATACTGATTACATAACATACTAATAACCAATATAACTAATAGTACAAATAATTGTATCTAAATATAACTGATAACATGGGTGATTGTATCTGATAGTCCTGAATCTGATAAAATTATCTGAGTTTCTTACTGTATCTGAGTCAACTGTATCTAACAATCTTGAATTTGAAGAGTTATCTGTGTACTTTTATTGAAACTTTGGGAGGTATATTTAACCAACATGCCCCTGATACGCTATTATGGTTGAGTTAGGGTTCAATCTTTAACCACATTGGAAGGGTGTCAATACTGCACCACTGGTAAGGACAAGTTGTGGGTGACCCTTATTGATAGTATCCCCAAAAGAGAACGGTGGGGCCCTTATCTGTCAGTTCTTATCCACCTCATGAACCCTCATCGAACAGTGTTGATGTCTCAACCTATGTTGTCTACATAGTTCTAGAATGCATGGATGACTTCTAAGGATCACACCCTCATCTGATAGTGTGTGTCCCCATCCTTGGGTTCACTCAGTGCTAATTACTACTCCTATCTGAATGGACACTTAACATGATTTATTGAACTGAACATGAGCTGAGTTACTATGTTCTGTTGACTGATGAAATACCACTGATATCTGACAACTAACTGAGTTATAAGATCATGAAGATTTTTCCTGATTCATAAGACTATCTGAAGTTTAAGGATTCATAGCTTGACTGAAAGTATCATCAAAATATGATATGGCTCTGGGTACACAGCTAATATTTTGGGTACAAGTACCCCCAGGACTCGATGGAAGGAAACTGACAAAGCAGTACTTACTTTAATACATAATAATCATCATAATACATTTACTGAAGCATTTCATCAAATATGTGATAGGCATAAGCTTGTACGTACATGGGGATTTCATGATATCATGATAATTAGACATTTTCCTTTCATCTAGGCATTCAACCAAACACATAGTAGGCATAGAATGTGTAAACAACATCCTACAACCATTAACTATCGTGATTCAATTCCAATTTAATCACTCAAGGGTTTAGTCCTTGGGTTTCATGAATCTATATCGATACAAATCAACCCATATGGATTTTAACACTCATTCATGGAATACAATTCAATTACTCATTATCAACATGAACAAAAGCAGTCCAAACCATGAAATTCATAAGAAAATCCATAACTTGAATTTAGAAAAGAGATTCTTGGGCTTCATGGACGAAAGGAGTCCATGAATGAACACTATGCGTACCTTAGTTCATGATTTCATGAATATTAATAGTGAAACCTTCTTGAATTTAAATCCCCAATAGAAACCCTAGCTTGTTCTTGAGAGAAAATAGTTTATTTTGGGTGAAGAATGGCTAAATCATGTGTTATTGGGTTTAAATAGGGGTAAAAAATTAACCCTTTTAACCCTGGACGCGTCATTTTAATTTCACTAAAATTTTCCCGAACTGGGCCCCTGGCGCGATGCGACGTTATCACGCCGTGTCACTGAAAACTGACAATTGGTAAATTGAGGGATGGCGCGACGCGGAGCCATCTCGTTGCCCCTTCCTTCGTGACCTGGAACTTTTGCGTGGCGCGGGGGAAATCGCACTGAGACACTGAAAAGAGGACAATTTTGAATTTTAGTGTTGGCGCGATGCGCCATAATCATGGAAACCTACTGGAAATTTCCAAATTTCATTTCCTCTTGTGGCACGGCGTGCCACTGACTAATATGGCGTTGTTTTACGATGGGAACTTGAAATAGTCATAACTTCTTACCCGGTTATCGAATTTAAGCGAATCATATATCGATGAAATGCTTATTGAATTTTCCATATGAAAAAAAGTTAAAATCTAGAAAATTTCTCATAGAATAATTAGGATTCACTTTAAAATATAATACTAGGCATTCTTGGGACGAAATTTGCTAGAAAACTTTGGGGTATTACAGATTTGGAAACCAAAAAATCTTGTGTACAAGGCAAAGGTTGTAGTGGATACTACTTTATTAGAGAGGGTATTTTAGTCAGGAATGCGCATGGATATTGATACGCCTGTATTTTCTAACTTTGGGGTCACACCTACTGAGTCACAAACTAAGGACTTGAGGCCTAAGACCTATGTTGTTGCTAATGCTTCCACATCCTCTACTTCATGGACGAGTTTAATTCTTATTTCACCGACCAACCATGAGTCTCCTACCTACCGGTGGGTATGTTTTTATCCAAAATGAGTTCTAACAGAAAATGCTGAAATAATTAACCACTGTTGAGCTGAGGGTTGACAACATCAAAAGTGGGGTCAATCCATGGGTAAAGGATGAGATTCTAACTGATATATATGAGATGCAAACCTTTTTTGATAGTTTTGAGTATAGGTTGACTGATAAGCTTGAGGGTGTTAACTCCCCAAACCCGACCGGGATTAGAGAAGATCTTGTTTTACTTCACGCTGCTGTCACGATTTTTCTTCTAGATACTTTCTAGTATCTCTACCTATTGGCATACTCGTGATTAAGGAGGAGTTTGAATATATTGAGATGCCTAATATGTGGGAAGAAAAGGTCAAAGTAAAGAGTGTTGAATATGGTGAGGATAACATAAGAAGAAGAGAAAAAGATATAAAAAAATTATAAGAAAATTGTGGGTAACAGCAAGGTAGTCTTCCAAGGAACACTTATCTGAGATTCATGAGAGGGGGTGATGAGCTGAGGCTTCATAGTTCATGCTGTTTTGAGAGTTGAGAATATTGTTATTTCTGAGAGTGGTGGGGTTATGATAGTTTCCCCTGCTAGTTCTATACCTTTGAGTGCATCGACCACCACTAGCACCAACGTTACTTTGAGTGCACCGCCACAGCCGATTCCATGAGATTGGAGACTGGGGTGATTTTTAAGACCCCAAAAATTGATGATTCCACATCTAACGCCTAGGTCACCACAGTTATGTTGTTACCTCTTGTTCTTTAATGTTCTAACTCTAGTCATATAGTGAGGACATTGTATGTTCTCAAATTTGGGGGTTAGGGGTGTACTACCATTCTGGGGGGTTTATTACCGTATTTTTCCTAAGTGTTCTATCATAGTAGAACTGGCATAACTAGGATTTTATTTTTTTGTGTTTATGCTGTTTTCATTATGTTTGATTAAGAGGAGAATAGGGGAACCTCAGTGCGGACAAGTTTTGGATGTTTTGACTTTGTTTGTTTTATGGATACCACTCCTAACAAATATTTTAGACTGTATGGTATCTGTTATGAACTATAACCACTGTGGATATTGTTATGGCATAAGAATTATAGGTATGGTAATTGTAGCTTAGCGATGCATTAACTGGATAGGTAGTAGTTGGCAATATAGCCTTGTGCACGTAAGGTATTTACAAATTTCAACTGTGTGTGTGATCTAGAACTTTTTCTGTTAGTCTTGCCTAGTTTGAGGGATAGTTGGTTAGGAAAGGATCATAGGTCATTCATGAATAGTCCATTTTTAGTCTAAATGCTATACCAAATTGAATGTGCATCCCTTGTTCCCGAGTTTGAGCCTTAATAGACCTATTGCTTTCACTGGCCTATTCTCTCTCCCATTTTATCACAATAAACCTATTTTAGCCATGATCCCTTCTTGGATAATGTGTATCTAAACTCAGCAAAATTGCCTAAGTTGAGGGTGGCTATCATAAGGGTGTATAGTACGGAATGGGTATGAAGGATAAGTTAGTAAAAGAAAAAATAGGATTTGGGTGGTAGGAAAAAGAAATGGAAAAAAGAAATAAAAGATTGAAAGAGAGAGAGAGAGACAGACAGAAACTATCAAAAGAAAACCACATTCAAATCTAAGGAAAAACAAAGAAGAATAAGGGAGGAAAAAATAAATTAGGTCAAAAATTAGAATCAAAAATAGTGTAGTACCAAGGAGGGTTGAGTCATTGTATCCGTATCTACCATATCCGTCTCCAAGCCTACATTATAAGCCAATAAAAGTTCTAGTGATCCTAGTCCAACCATTTAAAAACCTAAGGCATAGAAAATAAAGGAAAGCTTATAGTATTTCACGCGCACTGTTAGAAATTTTTTCTGAGAATGAGTGTTTTGATTCAGCCCTTGTTTATATTTACATCTTTAATTTGTTAGCGTACAGGTTTTCTTTGTTATGAGGGTACATGAGTTGCGTTGTTAGTTGCTATTTATTTAGTAATGTCATTTTCATATGTGCTTGGTTACTTGTTCATAATATGATGTAATCTTGGGATCCCTTTCTGTCGTGGTAATGGTTTGTATGTATACACATGGTGTTTTTTTATTTTTTATAGGAGGGGGTTGAAAATTTTGTGCTAAAAGCAATAAAGTGACTATCGTAGGTTTCCTAGATTTCTCTTAGTTAAGAGCCATATGATTTTATTTTATTTTATTTTCCTTAGGACATGCATTGTCCTAAGTTGAGGATGTTGATGTGTCATGGTTTCGTAATACTTTTGACGCTTAAAACAAAGAAATATGCAAGAACTTTGGTATATTTGTGGATATGATGTATCTGTTTAAGTATTTTGTAGGAAAAGTGATCGTAGTAATAAATTGACGTAAAAAGAACTGAATTTGTCTATATGTTGGCCACGACTCTTTAATTCATGCTACAAGATATGGCATGAATCATCGTAAAGATAGTGCCCAAACTTTTGAAATTATGAAACTCAAGGTTCTGGCTATGGTTCATATTATGAACCGTTAGGAGAGGTGATGAGTCGTCACCAAAATCATCCTGACAAAATTTTCCAAAAGTCTAGCTGAAATGAAAATCAATGTCAGTGGCTATGCATCCTCCCTATGATCCATCATGAGATAGGATGAGTCGTTGCATGACTCGGCCTGAGCAAGAAAATCCACCAATTTGGCTCCGGTGGAAACGATTGGCACAATGACCTATCAAGTCCCTACGGGTCATCGTGAGGAGGCATCACCAAGCCAGTGAGAAACCAGCCTACAAGCAACGGATGCACGTAATGAGTCATGTCCTGACTCGATGACTCGTTGCTACTGCCGACTTTGTTTCCTATTTTATTTAAAATAGGATTTCTTTTGAATCTACAAATACTCGTAGTAAGTTTTATATTTAAGGTTATGTACTTTAGCATCTTTTGAGTTCATATATTTGTTCTTAAGAGTTGTAAACACATTCTTTGAGAGATCTAACTAGAGCCTTATTTATAAATTCAACTACACCGTTTTAAGGGTAAACACATCAAACAATGATGGTTGTATTATAACTATTACCATAATTAGTCATGGTATTTTTTTCTGAGACTTTCACTAAAGTGTGACCCTTATTTTATAACTTCACTTACCCAAAAAAGGAATTATAATAAGAAAAAATTACACAAAATGTCTAGTGGGATAAATGTTTATACAAAATATAACCCACTTTTTTATACTTTAAATGGCTAATCGACCATCGGTATTACCTAACAAAGCCGGATGGCTAAATTATTTACAATAATAATCGCCGCTCCCTAATCCTGTCCACAACGCATCACTATAGGTCATTGGGCCTGACCATTTGGCCATTTGTCCATTTGGCCCAATATATATTATTTTTGATGTGCTATTTTAAAAGAAAAAACTTTTTCATTCTTTATTTTTGTTGTTGCTCTTTTATTCTAATTGTTGCATTCTTTGTGAAAAATGATTTTTTATTTATTAGGAAATGCATTCTAGTTAAATAAATATTGTATCAATACATTACATTATTGTTTATATAATATTAAGAAATGCTTATATATTATTTATACAATGTTGATACACTATGTACTAATTTATATAATTTCGATACATATTTATATATACATATTTATATATTATTTATACAATATTGATACGTGCTTATACACAATTTATACAATATCGATATATTACATAAATATTTATAAAATATTGATACATATTTATTCATTATTTATATAATATTAATATATTATATATACTATATAACTATATGTATAGTATCGATACATTACACATATAACATAACTATTTATATATTATAATGACCATTTATGTAATGAAAGAAAATAGCGAAGGAATGGCAGGACCTATCCATGGGGCACATCTAGGAGAATGGGCCTCATTCCACCGTTTGAGGCGGCCTAGCTACAACTATCCTTTCAGTTTTATTGGACCATTTTGGCTACTTTTTCTGTAAATAAAAAAGTAGGCTATTTTTATTGTAAATTTTTTACTTTTTTATATATAAATGAAATATCGCTGAAACATTATTCATTCACCTGAATTTTAGGATAGAGTCGCCTTTTTTCGAAAGTGTTTTACCATTTAATATGAATTCCTTTGTTAAGGAGTATTTTATCTTTTGATGTGGACTTTTTTGTTATTTTTCAATGAAGTCGTCTTTATTAGGAAGTGTTTCACCTCTTAATTTGGACTTCTTTATTATAATTTTTTTTAACTTTTCATATGAACTTTTTAGCGTGAACTCAAATTTAATCATAGTTATACTGAACAAAAAAAATAATAATAGGGGAAGCCGAGGAAAGCCAAGAATATTTACGGAAGCAAGAAAAAAAAAGATTCTAAAGCAAAGAATAGGAAAGAGAGAATCAAGTATAATTTTTATCTGTCTTTAAACTCAAAATAAAGGACAGTAATAGACAACAAAACACACTTTTTCTTTGAAAATAAGAAAACATTTTGATAGAAACCTTCTTTATTGGAGATAATTTTAAATTAATTTATTAAGTGAGATTCAGATAGTGAATGATTAAACGGGGTAAACACACTCTCCTCTCACCTTCATGCTAACTCTATGCCCTATAAAATTTGATAGAAAAGCAAAAGTTTCAGGCTTTGTAATGTAGAACGAAAAAATTCCTCTTCCTCAATAAAAGAGAAACTAAGTTTCCCTCTCCACTCAAATTTTAAGAAATTAGTGCAGGTCTTGATGAGTAAGCATGTAGTACAAGCATTTAACTAGCCACACTCCTAAAAGCATTTTTATTAAATGGTTAGAATGTAAAATCAAAGTCTAAAGCTTTCAAAAAGAGAAGTTAAAATACATTGTTTTCAAAAACATTTATAAGATACATTTTGAGAAAATGTAACTTCTTAATTCTTTTGTAAGTGCATGTTTCCGATTCTCTCTGAATGGATGAATTCATTTCATGAGATAATTATTGATGAGTTAATTCATTCCATTCACCATTAACTCACTCATGTAACATCTTTTATTCCTCACCTATATAAACCACTCTATTTGAGAACTAAAGACACACCAACAAAGTGAAAGAAAAATATTTTCCTCCTAAGTTCTCTACTTTTGGGCAATAGTTTTGAGCAATCTCCAAACTTTCAGCCA
Organism: Capsicum annuum; assembly: GCF_002878395.1. NCBI lineage: Eukaryota > Viridiplantae > Streptophyta > Magnoliopsida > Solanales > Solanaceae > Capsicum > Capsicum annuum. The sequence goes on from NC_061115.1 coordinate 134,390,182, forward strand.
CGAGTGCACATGTTTGGAAGCAGGTGTGGAACCTTGGGAAGCGACCGGATAGAAGGATTTGCATTGGAGTCGGGCCAAAATTGCTTCCAAGACAGTGGCTTGCCATGACACAGCATTTGTGACTATTTTAATACTATTATGAATTTCAAGTCCATATCAATATTGTAGTAATTTTTCTAACAATTGAAAAATGATTTTCTTACATACAATATTGATAAATGGCTATTTCTTTGAACAAAACTTTTTTTGATTTGTCAAAATTTGAGCCATTAGATGAAAATAATTTTAAATGTTGTCACAAAAACTTCTAATTTTCTTAGATCAATTATAAGTTGATTATATTTTGTTTAATTATGGTTCTAACATTATTACTGGTTCTAACACTGTTATGACTTTTAATGAATTTACTAAAAAGAAGGTTTAAAAGGATAACATAAATGCTAGAGGGCATTTATTGAGTCATATGACTAATACTATTTGATTTATTTGTTACTTACAAACCTGCTAAAGAAATATGAGATAGTTTGCAAAACTAAAAACAGGGAGGATAAAATAATTTCCAAGTTCATCTTACTGAGGGTGATGAAGTGATTGCAGCAATAGTCGTCGAGACGAACCTGATGTCTAACAAGATTGAGTGGGTGATGGACACGGGGGCTTCAAGAAATTTCTACGCCAACAAAGAGTTATTCCATGACTTTGAGGAATCCACCAATGGCGAGTGTGTCTACATGGGTAACTCCACTACTGCTATAGTTTTGGGTCAAACGAAGCCATATAGGCCTTCAATAAACACTACATATCCGATCTCTATGGCGTGAGATAGTGTATTATAAAGTTGAGCTTATTTTTTGCTCTTAATGCTCCATAGCCTTAAGGTGGTCGATGAGATAGACTTGATGGATCAACACGTGAGTGTAAAAGGTTGGTCACTTTTTTATGAAAGACTTGGGTCATTTTTCTAGATCACTCATGAGACCCTAGGTTTGTGTGCATGACCATAAAAGCACTTTGTAGTATCGCGGAGGTTGCTTAAAATCAAAGATATAGTATGTGTTGTGGGGTCTCAACTTATGTCTATCAAGTTCAAAAGTACTTCACTTTTTGGATGTTTGTTGTTGCCTCATATCATTACATGTCAATTCAAATCGAAAGATATTGACACTGAAGTACATGTTCCTTTTATTTGTCCAAAAGTGTTTCTATTTTTTTGTCTTTCCATTTGTGTGAGTTGAAAGCATTTTTAATAAATGGTTAGAATACAAAGTTAAATTCTAAAGCTTCTTCAAGCTTATCCAAAAAGAGAAGTCCAAATACATTGTTATCAAAAACATTTACAAGATACATTGTGAGAAAATGTAACTTCTTAATTCTTTTGTAACTGTGTGTTTCCAATTCTCCTTGAACGGATGAATTCATTTGATGAGATAATTCTTGATGAGTTAATTCATTTAATTAACCATTAACTCACTCTTGTAACATCCTTTGTTCCTCACTTATATAAACCACTCCATTTGAGAATAAAAGACACACCAACAAAGTGAAAGAAAAATATTTTCCTCCTAAGTTCTTTAGTTTTGGAAAATAGTTTTGAGCAACCTCCAAACTTCCAGCCATGAGTGAACGTGTTTGGAAGTAGCTGTGGAACCTTGGGGAGAGACCGGCTAGAAGAATTTGCACAGGAGTCAGACCAAAATCGCTTTCAAGGCAGTGGCTTGCCACAACACAACATTTGTGATTATTTTAGTGCTATTGTTAAATCCATGTTCAAATATATCAATATTGTAGTAATTTCCTAACAACTCTGCCCCACCCACTGGTTTATAAGCACACAAATTTTTTTCTACTCCTACCTCATGCATAGGAATTGTTGTTGGTCAGAGAAATACTCAGAATATTAAAGAAATAAACATAGGATCAGTAGCTCAGGGATAGAATAAGGGAACTTCCACTCTTTTGGATTCTTGAAAATGTGGAGAGCATAAATATAAGTACTCTGCTTGGTTTCTCAATAATTGATTGTATGTATATACTTTGATGGATTTGATAGGAATTGTGCTTCTATTGGCAAGTGATGAAAATAATTGGTGTTAAGAAGACAACATCAATGTACAAGCAATAACAAATACAAACAGATTTAGAAGAAGAAGAACCATAATTACCAAATTATGGCTTGTAGTTGTTTCAAGTTTTCCACTTTTGTTTGGTTTATCTTCTCTGTTTGTCCTATTTGGTCATTGCAAACTCAATTTCCAATTAGAATTTTAAACCATAGAATCATGAGTGTCAGAATATAATTGTTAGATCTCATTTCATGAAAATCGATAAGCCTTGTATCAAGACAATTCAGGCAATGCCATCTTTTATTAAAATTTCTTCATATCTTAATTGTTTCTCCCTTTTTCCTTTAATAAAAGTGTTTCTTTTTTTTATCTCTATAAATATTGATGCAGATTCCTGATGGAGACGTTATAGATTGTGTAATATCTCATCGACAATCAACTTTTGATCACCTTAAGCTAGGGGGCAAGAAGCCTTTGGTAAATCACTTGAAATTCCTCATTCCAACTTGGTTTCAAGTTGTTTCGAAAAACTAAATTTATTTTAAAATATTTGGCATTAACAAAAGTATATACTAATACTCTCTCAGTTTTAATTTATATGTCATATTTTTTTAGTTTGTTTTAAAAAGAACATCACTTTCGTGTTTTTTTTTTATTAATTTCAACTTTCACATGAATATTCAAAATTGCAATATTAAAGGATATTTTAATATATTACACATATATTTATTTAATTTAAGAGCATAAAATTCAAAAATCTCTTTTGCTTTCTTAAACTCTGTGTCAAAGTCACACTTACGGCCTGCTCCAATTCATTTACTCCATGTTTTGAAAAATACTCTTAATAATCAATTATTACTTAAGGGTAGGCAAGAATCACATAGATAAGATGTGATATATTTCATTTAGCACTCAAATAATTCTGATGATTGTAGGATCCTTCGAAGAGGCCATATGGAATACATAAGTCAAATATAAACTTGATGGATTTCGAAAACTTTCAACTGTGGAGTTTGTCTAGTGAAACATTCCAGAAGGAAAAATTTCAATTAGAAGAATAAGAGAACAAGACATTATACGAGCCTCTTCTGTTCAAACATTTGGCAAAAAAATTCGAAGACTAATTTGAAGAGACACCATAAGTAACAGCCATGAGGTTTGAGCTCCCTTTTCAAGAAAATTCTATCTTGAGGATAAATTTCAGCTTCTTTTTTGGGGTCTTCTTATAGTTTTGTCAGATTTCTAGTTTAGGTTTCTAGAAATTAAACTTTCACGATATCCTTTACCATATTAGTTGGGTTCAACTTCATGAATAAATGAATGTTAGCTATACCTTTCCCTTTGAAAAATAGATAGTAAAACTTTAAGTCATCAAAATCGAGATTTGCCATTTTTTGTAGCGCTATGAAATTCTTGGTGCATTAACTTCTCAATTCATATATGTTATTTTTCGAGTTTAGTAAAATCTATATTTTTAAACAATAACTTCAAACACATATTTAAACTAACATATGAACAATCAAATGAAGTTGTAACTTTGTATTTACAACTTTGAAATATTGAATAATAAGTTCAACCTAACTTATGAAAAATCAAAAACGAAGTTCAAACTTTTTCCTTAAAAAATATCAAAATCAAATGTTTAGAAATAGATGAAGATTGAAAGATATCAGTCCACCGAATTCACGGTGCGTCCTTAAGGAAATTATTTTCCTCAAATACCCGAGGTTATGGAATATATTCTCCCAGGATAAAATAAATTAATTCAACAGAATAGTGGTACCTTAAATTCGATTAAACTACAAATGTACTCAACGGTAGTAAATCGCACTATTCTTTTTCAAGAAAGGAGTATTTTTACTTCAAAATTTCATGTATGTAATCTGAGGAAAAAATCACCATCAAAGTGTTGCTTCATGAAGAGAAGCAATGGTTTAGAAAGGTACACTTCTTCATAAAGGTGTAACTCTTTGAAAAAGTCACAACCCATTGGAAAAGTCATTACCATCCAAACTGAAAAGGTACCTATTTAAATTGTATTCTTTCTCTTGATGTCTTTTTAAAAAGACACATATTTATTTTTTATTCACGCCTCTTACAAATATAACAATCCCCTACATGAATGGGGAATGATTATTTTATCAAGAAATATACGGACAAGTGTGTGATCTACAAGCAAAGACTAATTACATCTAGATAACTAAGTTTTCCTTTGAACTTTCAGTAGTGAACTTGCATCGGATGCACTCGTTCAGTCGGTAGAAATGATATCTTCAAACCATCGAACTTTAATATACACCTAGACAACACAATTCGTACAACCAGCCTTTTACTATTTATGATTCTAAATTATTCTCACAGTTTTGTTTGTTTCAGCCATGAATATTTCCTAGTTTCAATATTTCAATATTTCCTAGAGAATAAGCATTTACTATCATTCTCCTTGAAGAGGTTTCCACTTCATTCCCACATAGGTAATTTATAAACACTTAATCTTATATATCAAACTATTTGATCAAACCTGTCAAACTCAGGAATCATTAAAAAGCTCCACACCATAAGTCTTATCCTTATTTCCTGAACATTGTCTTCATCGTGAGAATGTGTTGAGTTAATTGACAATGTTGAACCATTACTCACAACTTTAATTGATTTTCTTAAACCTAGCTTTTGAGACCTCTAGTCTGGTAGGTAGAGTTACTGATGTGATGATTTGTCTTAAACCATAAATTCATTTTCTTTGGTGATCTCTCAAATTTCTCTCTAGTAGGTCTTTTGTAAGTGGATACGACATATTACACTTTCATCTCACATAGTCAATCATGATAATTTCATGAGAGAGTAGTTCTCTAATGGTATTATGGCATTATTTTATATGACGAGATTTATCATTATACATCATGCTCCATGTCCTACCTATTGCATTTTAGCTATCACAATGTATGCATACTAGTGTCAAAGGTTTAGGCCAATAAGGAATATCTTTCAAGAAATTACAAAGCTATTCATCTTATTCACCGACTTTATCTAATGCGATAAATTTATTATAGAGCGGGCAATACATGTCTGTTTGGATTATTTTTAAGATACTTCTTTTTCACCTAGAGTAAATACATATTCACTCGTGGATTTTATTTTATTTGATCTGATGAACCAATTTGTATCACTATATCCTTCAATTATTGCAACATGTTTGTTATAATGCAAATCATAGTATTAAGTATATTTTAGATACTCCAAAACTCTTTTCATTGTCATCTAATAAGTTTGATTGAGACAACTCGTGTACTAACTCAATTTACTAATAGCACATGCTATGTTTAGTCGAGTACAATTCATAATATACATCAAACATTCCAACACTCTTGCATACTCAAATTGTGAGTTAATTTTACCTTCATTCTTTTGAAGTGCAAAGCTCACATCCAATAGTGTCTTGGCATTATTGAAATCCAAATACCTAAACTTATCAAGTTCCTTTTTAATGTAATGAGACCGTGAAATGTCAATCTTTGTGGAGTTCTTTTAATTCTTATCCCTAAGATTACACCAGCAACTCTAAGATCTTTCATCTAAAACTTGCTCTCAAGCATTCATTTCGTGTCAGAAATGTCTCTACTGATGATCAAATATGTCATCCATAGACAAATAAATAATGACTTTATAATTTGAAGTGTCTTTAATGTAAACACATTTGTCACACACATTTATCTTAAATTCATTTGCAAACATGGTTTTGTCAATTTTTCCATGCCACTCTTTAGGTGCTTGTTTTAGTTCTTATAGTGACTTAATAAATTTACACACTTTTCTTTTCTTACCAGAAATCATGAAATCCTGGGGTTATTTTATGTAAATTTCTTCCTCCAATTCTCCATTTAAAAAAATTATTTTTACATCCATTTGATGGATTTTAAGATCATATAACGCAGTTAATGCAATCAACATTCGAATGGATGTTATCCTTGTTAGTGGCAAGTATGTGTTAAAATAATCAAGGCCTTCTTTTTGGCTAAAGTCTTTCACAACAAGTCATACCTTGCAGTTGCAATAGTACCATCAGCTTTCATTTTTTTTTTTAAATATTCATTTAGAACCTAAAGGTTTATGTCCTGGAGGAAGACCAACCAACTCCTAAGTATAGTTTCTCAAAATTGAATCAATCTCACTACTAATTGTCTCTTTTCAAAAGGATAAGTTCGAAGATGACATTGCTTCTTTAAATATTTGAGGCTTATTTTTAAGAAGAAATGTTACAAAATCTAATCTGAAGAAAGGATACATTCTTTGATGTGTACTACGTCTTGAATTCTCATTATTAAGTACATTCTCTTTTGGTTCATCCCAAGGTCATTTAGAACATGTATTAGACAACTCATATTCAATTTTAAACAGATAAATGTGTTCAAAGAACTCAGTATTATCTGATTCAATTACTATATTTTTATGAATATTTGGATTTTTGAATTTATAAACCAAAATTGATATGTCTTACTACTTGTAGCATATCTGATGAAAATACAGTCCACAGTCTTTGATCTTATTTTTATCCTTTTAGATATAGGAACTTGAACTTTGGTTAGACACCTCTACAGTTTGAAATATTTCAAGCTGAATTTTCTTCCTTTTCATTGTTCATATAAAATAGATTGTGTCTTGTTATGAACACTCTATTGAGTATTCAATTTGTTGTAAGGATAGCTTCCCCCTTAATTTTTGCAGTAAACATGAAACTTATTAGTAAGGCATTTATCATTTCCTTCAACATTCAATTTTTTCTTTTCATAATCCTATTTGATTGAGGTGAATACAGGGCAGTAGTTTGATGGACAATTTCATTTTTCAAACATATCTCCATGAAAAGATATGCATACTCTCCACCTCTATCACTTCTTATCGTTTTGAACTTTTTATCCAACTAATTTTCAACTTCAGTTTTATATTACCTAAACGTATCTATTGCTTCATTCTTACTATTTAGAAAATAAACATAACAGTATCTAGTGCAATCATTAGTAAAAGTTGTGAAATACTTTTTTTCACCACGAGATGGTGTTAACTTCATATCATAAACATCAGTGCAGATTAAGTCTTAGGGATTGAAGTTTCTTTTAACAGGCTTATATGAATGCTTGGTACACTTAGATTTCACAGATATTTGACATTTTGATTTATTGCTCAAAGTTAGGCAACTCTTCTAAACTAATCAGTTTTTGTAAAGTTTTGTATTTGACATGTCCTAAATGACTACGCCATAAATCATTTGACTCAAGCAAATAAGAAGAAGCCTCAACTTTCTTTATTTCAACAGCCATTACATCAAGTTTGAAAAGGCCCTCATTGAGGTAGCTCTTTCTAGATACATTTCATTCTTGCTCATTACAATTTTCTCCGGAATAAACACACACTTAAACTTATTTTTAACGAGAAGTGTTATCGATGCTAAGTTCTTCCTAATTGTAGGAACATGGAGAATATTATTGAGAGTCAACACCTTTTTGAAAGCCATTTTTAGGAATACCTTCCCACTTTCTTCAACCTTCGTTTTTGCATTATTTTTCATGAAGATCACTTATTTAGGACCAGTGGTATCATAAGTAGCAAAAACTTCTTTGTCCGCACAAATGATATGCTAGCATTGTGCAAGCACATTTAAGGCTTTTAACTAGAAATAGTTGTAAGTTCTTGAGTAACTATTATTTCTTTTATTATATTTCATGTGATATTGCAGGAAAGTCGAGATGCATGAAAACCTATGATAACCACTTCAAGAAGGACAATTTTTAATTGAAGTAGATATGAAGAGTGTAGTTGACGACTTGTCTGATAAGTCATCAACTGTGTGATAAGTCATCAGCAGAGGGCGTCAGCTATAGGCAATATACAAGGATTAGAAAAAAATATTGACGACTTGGTCTGATAAGTCATCAAATATCTGATAAGCCATCAACTGAGGCCGTCAGTTATAGGCAGCAAGCATGGATTTTGAAGAGTTGTTGACGACTTGATCTGATAAGTCATCAACTATCTGATAAGTCGTCAGATTTAGTCGTCACCTAGGGTGCAAACAATCTAGAATTTGAAATTTAAAATTTGAAGATCATGAGTATAAATAGAAAATTCTTAGGTTTTCATTGGCATCTTGAACTTATTGACGAGAACAGTTTTTATATTTTGATTTTCTCAAGTTTGGTTTCGAATTATCTTTGAATTATTATTGTGGTTTTGAGGATTCTTGTTTGAATTTGAAGGAAGAACAATCTTCAATTTCCATCTTTTGTAAGTTAACTACTTTTGAATTATGGATCTAATACATGTTATTTCTTTCTATCTCATGAGGAGCTAAATCCCATAACCGGAATTGTGGGATTTATGAGTATTGCTTTATGAATTCTATAGTTGGCTAAGATTTGAATGACTGTAAGTATTACTTGATAATTCTTTTGTAATGAATTTTTTCTGTTGGTTGCAAATAATAGATTAAGCCTTACATTGATTTGCTTGAATTAAGAAATCAATTTAAGGAAGGGAATAATAAACGGAGATTTGGAAATATTAAATTTCCATCTAATGGTTAATCCTTTAATAAGATTAATCAACTTGAGATGAAATCAGTTTAAACATATGAATTTCCTAAGTTTGAGAGAATTAGGTAATCAAGCATCTAAATAGGTCGGAAGACATTTAGATCAATCATTGATAGTGATAATCAGTAGTTCCCTATATGTCATGAGAATCCTATATTGCAACTATTGTTCAACATATAGCAATATTCATCGTGAATACAACTCTGGTTTTACTTCATCATTAATTTAAAATATCGAAACATTGACTTTGGATTAGTAAAATGAAGTAAACAGTAACATTTGTTTGAATTCTAAAAAAACACATTTATAAGAAACTATTAGCCATTAGTCGATTAAATCACAAATAATCTTGATTAACACCATATTCTCTGTGGGGTTCGACCCCAACCTAGTTGGGTTATATATTTGACGACATCGGTTACTCTCTCATAAGAGACGTGTAATTTGGGTATATCAACAAACATGTCTAGTGACTCTTGAATCAACCCACCATTCATTTGAATTTTAAACTAGATTGCATTCAGTGATCATAGCACACTAATTTTTAATCTTTTCAGTTGTTTCCAACATATTTATCTGATTTTTTTCTTGTTTTTATTCAGAACTTGACTATTTAGAGCTTTATGACCAACATCACTACAATTGTAGAACTTTCCTTTCAACATTTTCTTGTTCTGCTCTTTCTCTTCTCCAGAAGACTTCTTTCTCTTCTTATTATTTGGAGCATCATCCTTAATAAAATTTGCAACCATCATTGACGATTTCTGATTCAAGTTATTATCCTCTTTTATTTTAGGATAACTCACAAGATCTTTCAAACCATACAATTGATTTTCAATCATTACTTTTTTCGAAACATAAGGATCTCTACTTGTAAACATTTGCATTTCAAATTTGGTCAGCCAAAACAACATCATATGTTGTTATTCTTTGAAGTTCACATCAAAATATTTTTTATTTCTCTGCCATTGTCATTGCCAGAGCAATATCTGAATGACTTAATGACGCAACATTAATTGTCATTGGGACAATACCGTTCACAACCGAATCAATTTATTTGTCAGTTTCATTCATAATTTTCTCTTAATCTTTGACATACACTTTAGTATTTTAGAATACTAACAATAAAGACTTTAATCTTTAACCAACTTGTTTCTAGTAAGTTTTTATATCTTTATATCATCAACCGAATGAACTTTGAAACTTGACAAAGTTTTTATGACTTCAAATTAAAATCACATTCAAACAGAGTGAAACCCCACAAGTACTTAAACTCTAAAAACCAATACAGAGAGTTCAATGAATCGGTAAAGTTTTTATATTCTTCAAACTGATTTTCACATTGATTTCTCGATGAAGTTTTTATATTCTTCAAATCAAGGGAGTAGAAAATCACAAAACTTTAGTCTCCACAAAATCAGTCTCAATATAGATTAAAAAAGTACATTCTTTATAAATGGTGATATTTTTTTCCACCAAGCAAGCATAAAAAATAAATATTTTTTTAAAATTTTCTTAAGATTGTTGTTTTTAGGGTTTAATAAAATCTATATTTTTCAACAATAACTTCAAACACATATTCAAACTAACATGTGAACAATCAGAACAACATCATTTGCTGTCATTCAAGTCCACCGAATTTACGATGTGTCCTTAAGGAAATTATTTCCCTCAAGTACCCGAGGTTATAGAATATATTCTCCCAAGATAAAATGAATCACTTCAACAGAAAAGTAGTACCTCAAATTCTGTCGAACTACGAACGCACTCAACGGTATCAGATCACACTAGAGTTTTTCAAGAAAAAGGAGTGTTTTTACTCTAAAATTCTGCGTATGTACCTGAGAAAAAAATCAAGTATTTATAGTCATCAAGGTGTTTCTTGATATATCAAAAATGACAAGTAAAAATAATAACCAATCAGAAAATAAGTGACAAATAAAAGTGAATGGAGAAAGTATCAATAGTTTACAATATTTTGTGCAAATTAAAGAATTTAGTAATTATGTGTTTTTTTCTTTTCCATTTGTGGGAACCAGCATGTTGTAGTTGGTTATGTAAGTGCAGATGAATATTATGGAGGGAAAAGCAAGTATAAATGTGTGGGCACCTCAAAATTTCAACCAATATGAAATCAGTTTATCACAAATATGGGTTATTTCTGGTTCTTCTGGTGACGATCTCAACACCATTGAAGTTGGCAGGCATGCATGCACTGTTTCTTCTTCTATTTTACTTCTCCATTCATGTTCTGTTTTAATTTATGTGGCATAATTTAATTGGAAATAAAACTAGGGTGATATGTTATTTCTCCATTGAGCTAAAGTTTGAAGATCATTAAAATGGTAACAGGTTAGCCCTGAGATATACGGAGACTACTTTTTGTGGTTCTTTACCAATTGGACTGTAAGTTCTTTTATATATATATATATATATATATATATATATATATATATATATGCATATATATATATAAGAGAGAATAATAAATTTTGGTAGTCCTCACAAGGCTATTTTAGGCTATTTTAGTAATTTTAATTAATTTATTAATCCACTAAAATTATGACATGTAGTTGATAAAGATAAAATTACTTTATTTCTTTGCTTGCCAAATGGGAATTGTATGTGGTGTCATGATATGAGAAATAACTGAGTTTTTTCTTGAATTTTAATTGTTTAACTAATTTTTTAAAAAAAAATAGAAAATATGGAGGAAATTACAAAGTGAAGAATCAAATTATTACACTATATATAAGGGAGAATATTTCATTTTGGTAGTCCTCACATGAAGATCTCATCTATTTTAGTAAATTTGAACAATTACATGGGCTATTAAAATGCTATACAAAACATGATGAGTCATAAAGAAGTGATATGACACTACAAAATATCTATTTATCCAACTAAATTTAAAATTAGTTCTGTTATAAAATAAGAAAGAATAAAGAAGAAGAGTAGAGAGAATAGAGAGAGTGATTCTTATTTCTTCTCTTGAGAGATGATTTACAATGAAGGAAATCCTTCTATTTATAGGGGGAATTTGCCCCTAGTTTCACACTAAAAGACAAATACATCAAATCCTGATAGACATCAAATAGATCTTGATAGACATTCACTATAATTGATATATATCATAACACTCCCCCTTGAATGTCTAACATTACACATATAGGTTGTCTCATTAAAAACCTTACAAGGAAAACCCAGTGAGACAAAACCTTGTAAGGGAAAAAGAGTACAATGCGTATTAACTCCCCTAATAAGAACATCCTTGAGTCTTTGCATTTCGATCTTGTGCACCATCTTCTTGAAAGTTGCAATCGAAAGAGATTGGTGAATAAATAAGCCACATTATCACTTGAACGAATCTGTTGTACGTCAATATCACCATTCTTTTGGAGCTCATGTGTATAGAAAAGCTTTGGCGAAATGTGCTTCGTTCTATCTCCTTTTATGAATCCATCTTTCAGTTGTTCTATGTATGTTGCATTATCTTCATATAAAATTGCGGGTACTTTGTCATATTTCAAGCCACATTTTTATCGAATGAGATGTATTATGGACCTCAACCACACACACTCTCGGCTTGCTTCATGAATAGCTATAATCTCAGCATGATTCGATGAAGTGGCTACGATAGACTGCTTTGTTGATCTCCAAGATATGACAGTACCCCCACATATAAATACATAACCTGTTTGAGATCGATCTTTATGCGGGTCAGATAAATACCTAGCATCAGCATAACCAACAAGATCGAAACTGCAATCTTTAGAATAAAATAAGCCCATATCGGTAGTCCCCTTTAGATACAGTAATATGTGTTTGATCCCATTCCAATGTCTTCTAGTAAAAGAAAAACTATACCTTGCTAGCAAATTTACTGAAAAGGCAATATCAGGCCTTGTAGTATTTGCAAAGATACATTAGTGCACCAATTGCACTAAGATATGGTATATCAGGACCAAGGAGTTACTCATTCTTTTCTTGAGGTCGGAATGGATCCTTATTCATATCAAGTGATCGAACAACCATCAGAGTACTTAATGGATTTGCTCTATCCATATAGAATCATTTCAACACCTTTTCTGTGTAGGCAGATTGATGGACAAAGATACCATTTGTCAAATACTCAATTTGTAAATTAAGGCATAACTTTGTCTTTCCGAGATCTTTCATCTCAAATTCTTTCTTTAGATAATCAATTGCCTTTTGAAGATCTATTGGTGTTCCAATAAGGTTTATGTCATCAATATAGAAAGCAAGTATAACAAACTCCGATGTTGTTTTCCTTATGAAAATACATAGGCAAATTTCATCATTCGTATAACCTTCTTTAGATAAATATTCACTAAGACGGGTATGCCACATGCGTCCAGATTGCTTCAAACTATACAATGATCTTTGTAATCTAATAAAATATATTTCCTGAGGCTTTAAACTATATGCTTTCGGCATTTTAAATCCTTCAAAAATTTTCATTTATATCTCTTTATCAAGTGATTCATATAGATAGATTGTTACCACATTCATCAAATGCATTTCAAGTCTCTCATGGACAGTGAAACTACTAAGATAACACAATGTTATTGCATCCATAACTGGTGAATATGTCTCATCATAATCGACACCAGGTCATTGTGAAAATTTTTGTGTAAAAAAGCATGTTGTATTCCTTTCTATTTTATTTTTCTCATTTCTTTTTCACACAAAGACCCATTTAAAGCCAACAGGCTTAACACCATTAGGTGTTTGAGTTATAGGTCCAAAAATTTCACGTTTGGCAAGTGAATTCAATTATGATTGAATTGCTTCTTGCCATTTTGGCTAGTCATTTCTTTGTCGATATTCTGTGACAGACCGAGGTTCAAGATCCTCACTATCTTGCATGATTTTCATTGCAACATTGTATGCAAAGACATGATCCACTACTATTTCAGATTGATTAAAATTAGTTTCAACATCATTTGAATTTATGGATAGTTCCTCATTTTCTTGAGTCTCAGGCTCATTGATTCCTTCAGGAATTTCAATATTGCTCAAATCTTGAGCTTTCATATGAGGATATTTCACAGTGTTATCTTGACCATTTATTTTTCTTTTTCTAGGATTTCGATCCTTAGAACTTAATGATCCACCACGCTTCAAGCATGCTTTAGATTCATTAGCTATGACACTAGTGGATGGTTCTTTAGAGATATCAATTAGAATTATGACATTCTCTACAGGAATATGTGATTTGATGATCCTTTTCAAATCAGTTAATGGGTTCGACATTTGATTTGCAATTTTCTGCAGATGAATAATCTTTTGTACTTCTTGCTCACAAATAGAAGCACGTAGATCAAGATGAGATAGTGATGGATTTTTTCATAAAATTTCTCTTTTGATGTCACTATCTTCTTCCCCTAATTTTGGAAAAAGTATCTCATCAAACCGACAATCTACAAATCGAGCAGTGAACATATCTCCCGTTAATGGTTCAAGATAGCGAATAATGAAGGGTAATTCAAACCCAACATAAATTTCTAACCTTCTTTAGGGGGGCCATCTTGGTGTGGTTTGGTCGTGCTATAGGCACATATACACCGCACCCAAAAGTTCTCAAGTGAGATATATTAGGCTCTTGACCCAAAACCAATTGTAACGGAGAAAATTTATGATAATTTATCGGTCTAAGATGAACAAGTGTTGCAGCATGAAAAATTGCATGACCCCAAACAGAAGTGGGCAACTTAGTTCTCATAAGTAATGGTCTTGCTATCAACTGCAGACGTTTAATTAATGACTCAACAAGGCCATTTTGAGTATGAATATGGGGTACAAGATGTTTCACTCTTATATCAATCGATAAGCAATAGTCATTAAATACTTGGGATAAAAATTCTGCAGCATTATCAAGGCGAATAGACTTAATTTGATTATCAGGAAATTGTGCCCGTAATCATATTATTTATGCCAACAATTTTGCAAATGCCAAATTGCGAGATGACAAAAGGCACACATGAGATCATCTAGATGAAGCATCTATTAGGACCATAAAGTATTTAAATGACCCACTAGGTGGGTGAATGGGTCCGCAAATATCCTCATGTATGTGTTTCAAGAGCGCAGGGGACTTAATCTCAACTTTTGTTGGCGATAGCCTCACAATTAGCTTGCCTTAATAACAAGCATTGTATGAAAATTCACTATTCGAAAGTGATACAAGACAAACAAGAGGAACAAGAAACAGCCACAAAACAATCCAATACACCCTCCAAAACAGTCCACAAATCACAACAAATCGTGGACCAAATGGAGACCTCACTCGAATTCGACAAATACAACAAAAATACAACAAGAATACAAGAAACAAAGGTGTATTTAACACCCAAAACAGCCACAATTCGTAAAGAACAAGATGACAACAAGAACATAAATTTTTGGATTCAACAAGACACAAAAACAGTCCACTACAAACAATAACAAGATTACAAGAATAAAAGGATAGATAGTGAGATATAGATTTGTTACAATACTTAGGAACAAAGTGTGATTCAAACACTAAACCCCTAATTAATGTAACAAAAACACCACACTCTTACGGTGACCTCCAAGGGAATCACTTACCTTAAGATCCACCATTTCCAAGCAAAGAACAATATTGGCTTTTCCAAGCCCTATACTAAGGATGACTTTTTCAAGCTCTAACTAAGAACTATACTAAGGTGTTGCACTCTCCAAAGAGAGAATAAGTCTTTCAAATGTTCATCATTCATTAACTAAAGAGAAATGACCTAAAATAGACTATATATAGTATATTACAAAATAAAGATAAAATGACTTCAATGCCCTTAATAAGGTGGGTGGCAATGGAGTGTCATTTAGACAAGGCTAAAAGACCAAAATGACCTTGAGTCTAAGTGACCAAAATGACCTTAATAAATGGGCCAAAATCATGAACCATCAAATGTGGTCCAAACCCGTGAGTCCTCTAGTCTTCAAGGCTCCAAGAAATCTTCCACACATGGGTTTGTTTGATGGCATGCTCAAAATAGCCCCTACAAGTATGATCCCGTGCCCTCCATGGGACCAAAGCTTGATTCTTCACGTAATGACTTTGAATAATATCATCGAAAGCTAAGGCGGTCATTTCACTTGTATCAGAAAGAACCTTCAAGTTCTTTAATGGATGTCCATTTGAATTTTGTATGATTCGTCTCATCATTATTGATCCTGGATGTCCCAGACGATCATGCCAAAGTACGAAAATATTGAAATTAGTAAACTTCCAATTTACTAAAGAATGTGTCTCAATTGTACAAATCTTTGTCCAATACAGGCCAGAAGATAAAGCAAGGAACTTTTCACTAATATATGTCTGCCCAAAGACATTCTTGGTGAAACCAAGATATTCAAGATTCATCTCATCAATTGTCTTGATATGATAACCATTTTCACGGATATCTTTAAAATTCATCAAATTTCTCCGAGACTTAGGAGAAAATATGACATTGTTTATGATGAGTTTAGTTCCCTTGGGTAAGATTATAATGGCTTTTTCGAAGCCTTCAATCAAGTTAGCACTACCAGAAATTGTAGTAACATTAATCTTGCCCATGTTTAGATGAGAGAAATATTTCTTGTCTTTGAATATCGTATGTGTAGCGCCAGAATCAATCAAACAAATATCTTTACAATTGGACAACTTACTTTGAAAATTATCCATATCTTAGCCTTAGCCTTCAAATTTGAGATGGTAAAGTCTCGTGCTGATAACGTGTTATAAAACAAGAAAGAATAAAGAAGAAGAGTAGAGAGAATAGAGAGAGTGATTTTTATTTCTTATTTTGAGGGATGATTTACAATGAAGGAAGCCTTTCTATTTATAGGGGAAATTTGCCCCTAGTTTCATACTAAAAGACAAATACATCAAATCCTGATAGACATCAAATACATTTTGATAGACATTCACTATAATTGATATATATCATAACAAATTCAAAATTTTGTTGTCTTCTTTTATGTGGGATAATTATAATATAATAAAAGATAACACTCATTTTCTTAAATCCTGACAAGAAATTTGTGAAGCTTTAATAATCTTGTAAGGTTTCATCCATTGAAGAAACATTTACAAAAAATATTTTATTGAGTCAGACTTTTAATTGTTTAATTTATATACTATTTTTATTCATATAAATCATAGTACAATAGTTTGTAGCATTAAATATTTTTATATTAATCAAATATTATATTATTTTTTAAAAAAGTAAGTTAGCCAATATAAATTTTAATTGAGAAAAAAATAATAAAATTAATTAAACATAAGGTAAAAAACAATTTAGATCATTAAAGACTTTCATTTAAAAATTTTCAATAAAATAAAAATGAGAAAAATTTTAGTGTGTGAATTTGTTTGAAAATTACAATAAAACTAAAATATACCATAAGAAAAATATTATTTTTAACTTATAAAAACTTTTACTCCCCGTTTTAATTTTATTTGTTTGATTTTGACTTAGCACAAAGTTAAAGAAAAAGTAACAAATATTTTTGAATTTTGTAATCTTATTAAAAATATGCAGAAAGGACCAAGATATCTGTTGATCTTGTTATCTTAAACATGTCACGTGGAAAGTTGAAATTAACCCAAAAAAAAAGACATTGTTTTTAAACAAACTAAAAAAATAAGACAAAAAAATGAAACGAATATATAATTTAACATTTTAAAAATATCAAAAAATAATCAAACTATACCATTAACTAATATGATGGTACAAAACAGACAAAAAGCAAAAAACGAAAAAAAAATTACAAATATAAATGTCAATGTAGTTTGGGCCCGGGCTTAGCACGGTCAAGAACACAAGTATATATATATATATATATATATATATATATATATCGACTCCAGAGAGATCAATTACATGTAGGATTCTTTTTTTTTCTTTTGCTTGCAAGTCTTTTAAGTATTTCAATTCTAGTTACTTGCCTATAGTTTATGAATTTGAATGCACATGTTTTTTTCTTTTTAGAAATTGAGACTTTGAACATTCTCTTTGGTCTTCAGTGTATTTTAGTGTCACTTCTTGTTTTTTCATAATACGACAACGAAACCAAGAAATCTGATGTGTGTACTCAATTAGATAATTATGTAATTATCTTCTTAACCTCACCTAGTTCCATAGTTTAGCCATATATAGAGATAAATAGATAGATATATCACGTACTGCATTTTTCTTCTGATAAAATTCCATCTATTTCATTAATGATGGGATAATTTACTTAATTACACAGTGATGCATACCAAACCACTGGATGTTACAATTTGCTTTGTTCTGGATTTGTACAGACCAATAACAGAATAGCTATTGGGGCAGTGATCTCTCCAACATCCTCTAATAATGGCGGCCAATATGATATCACCCTATTGATTTGGAAGGTAATTTCACTTTTAACAAAAACAAAAAGGCAATGAAAGAACATTGCATTGCAATAGTAACTACACTGATTAGGGCGTCTGTAAAAAAGTTTGGAATGCCACTGGGAATTGTTTTTTCTTTTCCCTACTTTTATTAGAGAGGTCATTCCTACTTAAAAAATTTATTTTCCTTTATAAAAAAAAAAGTTTGACCAACCGAACATGGGAAATTTTTTAAAAAGTCTTTAAAATATTTTTCTCCCAGCCAACACACCCTTATTAGAGTCGAGGCCTTTGCTTTAATAGTGACACTCCAAATATAGTTTATAGTTCCAATTCTAATGCTTTTTTTTTCTTCAAAATGGATGTTAAAGGAAATTAATCTTGGAAATCATTTTATTCAGCTGGCCGGCTTAACTAGCAATAACTTACGTAATGTTTATTTGTAATGTTAGTTATGGAACACTAAAAGTCATGCTACCATAACATTACTATTTCTTAATTCATTCTCATAAGCCTCTTCTTTGATTCGATCAACAATGTAACTGTATCATAACTGAGCGCACCTTTAACACAATGAGCAAGAATGTATTCATTATCTTGGTTTTACATTATGTATTATGTATATATAGTAGAATTTTGTTATATCATATGTAGTGGGAAGGAAAGTGGAAATGAGACAAAAAATAATAAAGTGAAAGTCCGATAGTCAATTAATTATGTTATCATAATTTCTCAAAAGAGGTTAAATCTTTCCTCGCATTTATTGACTTCAAATTCTGAACTGGGAAGACTTTTGAAATTTACTATTATTTTAAACATGTCATAACATTTGTATTGATAGAAAAGTTTTTTATTATTAAATATACAAACAATAAAAAAGAGAAATATTTATGTCTAAGTAATTTATGCATGCAGGATCCCAAGCATGGGAACCGGTGACTAGAGTTTGGTCAGGAGTTGTAGTAGGGTACTGGCCATCATTTTTATTTTCACATCCTAGGAGTTCAGCAAGCATGATACAATTTGGTGGCGAAATAGTGAACAGTAATCCCAATAGTCCCTCTGGATTTCACACATCAACTCAAATGGGAAGAGGTCATTTTGCTGCACAAGGATTTGGCAAAGCTTATTTTCCAAATTTGCAACAATTAGATTCCGATAATAGCTTAGTACCTCTTTTAAATCTCAAAGTCGTGGATGATCACCCAAATTGCTATGATGTTGACGGAGGGACTAATTCTGTTTCGGGTAATTATTTTTAGGAAAAAATACATAAAATAGTATACTTAAGTATTAAATTACAAAAAATAATAACACTTTTATCAAATTACATTTTGTTGCATATGTATTTGTATATATTTGTATTTTTGTAGTAACAGTTTGCAAAAATACAAAATACATATCGATCATAAAGGCAGTAAAAATCATATGTATTTGTATTTTTGTAGCAACAGTTTGCAAAAATACAAAATACAACTTGTTATATTATGTAATTATGAAATTGTTGCTATGAAACTCATAATTAAGGAGATAAGTATCTATTTCTAAATCTTCCCATTTTTTTTACTATGGAGGTCCTGGTAGAAACTAACGTTGTTCTTAATTAAAACTAAAAGGTATAGTGTGTGATCTTTCTCTCTTTCTTTTTCTTTAAACAGTTTTGGGATGATTGGTTGTTGAGCTTTGCCAGCTTGGGTTATTCTTTTTATTGTATTTTTTGGTCAAAAAGGTGATCCAGTAATTAGCTATACCACGTGTAATCAGAGAGCGGCGAAAATGGAAAAAGGAAATAGTGAATATAATATTGTGTTTATTACTCCTATCTTCTCTCTTTTACAATATTTTGTTGACTGAAGTGAACTTTCAATCTTCCTGAAACAAAAGACAATATTGTATGAGTAATCAAGAGTGGTTTATTGATTATATATCTGAAGTGGTGGCACGAAAATCATACAGCTCTCTTAAGATTCTTCTTCCAGCCGCCATACGTATACTAACCCATACTTCTATTCTATGCCTGTCCACCTTGAGATTGTAATGACTCATTTTGAAACAATTGCCACAACTTGTTGAAAGATAAAAATTGTGATTGTTTTTTCCCTACCTTTTTCTTTGAAGACATCATCGCTGGCCAGGCACAGGTACATTTCTCGACCTCGCGCATTTGATGCTAGTAGCTTGAGTTTACTGTCAGTGTAAAAAATCTTTACCTGGGTGGTGTAATTTAACTTGTTATATAGCATATCTTTTTCCATTTATTCCGAGTTGTCAATCGATGTTCATTATACAGCACGGCCTCTTTATTCGGTACACGTCAAGCATTAGTACTTTGACTTATTCCTGCCGTGGGTGCTCTAAATAATGCATCCATTTCCCAAATTACTTGTCGCGATAATCCTGACACCTAGTATAAGATAACAAAAAGAAGTACCAATTCCCAACTCTTGCTATAAAACTTCAAGCTT
Source organism: Capsicum annuum (assembly GCF_002878395.1). Classification (NCBI taxonomy): domain Eukaryota; kingdom Viridiplantae; phylum Streptophyta; class Magnoliopsida; order Solanales; family Solanaceae; genus Capsicum; species Capsicum annuum. The sequence continues at coordinate 134,410,706 of NC_061115.1, forward strand.
ATTCAAATAAGGATAAAACAGAAATAATAATATAAACGACCAGCCTGTACGAGCAGTGGTTAGGCAAATATGCAACACTGATTTTTTTTTTTTATAAGAGTATATGCAACATGAAATTAATCAGCAGACATCATTGTACAAGAAAATGTGTGTAGCATACAAGAATAAAGTCAAATACAATAACAAAAAAAAATGGCACAACAAAACAATTTGCTTCAAACCTATGAACTAATCAGTACATCTCCTGCAAAGCAGCTTAAAGCATTGGAACTCGTGAGTTTTCTGAGCCTCAAGCAAACTTAATTGGATTGGATCAACATCTCGCTGTGATTTTACGTAAGTCTCAACTCATATTCACCAGCCATAGTAATATATCTCACCCAAGGAAGAGCCTGATAGCCACTTTTTTCGATTATCTTCAAGTAGCGAACCTAGCATGCATTAAAGGATCCACATTGGTCAGAAATTTCGAAAATGAAAGCTAACAACAAAATTCCATCTAGGTTATCGATGCGGAAAGTTTTTTTGATTAACTAAACCTACAAAAAGGGCCATAAAAAGCAGGATATTTTATCACGTCTTCCATCCAAGGGTGGAGCCAAGTGGAGAGAAAGCGGTTCATCCAAACCCCTTTAAACCCCCGTAGGCAAAAGTCACAGTATACAAAGTTTAAAATAAAAAACTACGTATACATAATAGATATTGAATCCCATTGACTTCTTTGTGTATTTACTTTTTAATATTTTAAATCCTTTTAATGAAAACCTTGGCTCTACCACTACTTCCGTCACCACCCAGAAAAACAAGAATGGACAGAAATGTTCAAAATTAAGTCTGTTTGGGATTGTTTTTTTCAAAAATAAACACTAACTTGTAAAAGTGTATCTATATATAATCAGAAGCAATTTTTTTACTGTTGAGAAGAAGTAGAAAATTTCTACGTTTTTGCATAAAATTATTTTTTTCATGATAAAAGTATATATCTATATCTATCTATCTATCTATTCTCTCTCTATATATATATATATTTGATAACCATGGTGTCCGAGCCAGCTTGCACGCACCTAGACTAATTTCATGAAATATCTATCACCTCCTCCCTCCCACGAGCAACAGATTGGGAAGAAATCACCTAGTGTTTGTCCATGTTTAAAATTAAACATGAGACTTCATAGTTCTCAACCCAATGAATCATTGAACCACTAGGCTAAACCTTTGAGGTGCTATATATAATTGACATATATCATAAATTTAATTAAAGTTTTAATTTAAAATTTTATTACACCATTTTTATATTATTTTATGATTTATATATTATTATTTTATTTTCCACTCTTTTAGAAAATCAAAAATATCATTAATGTTGATGATCAAAGAATATATATCTCTTTATTTTTTATCATTAGTGACAATAAATTACAAATAAATCACATTGCAAGACCAAATGGTATTTTGACAGCACTTAAAAATATTTTCTCTCAAATATTTAATCTCTTAAAATAAACAATTCATAAAAAGTGACATATTTGTTACCATGCATAGTACACATACGTGAATAGGGTGGTTGTTGATTTTTAGTACAATTTTAACATAACAGTAAAAAATGTATCCACGAAAAAAAGGAAACAAATGATGCTAGAATATTTGATCAAACGCTTAGAAGGCCTGACCTTTCATTTTCCTCATCCACCATCAAGTTATTGATTGATTTTAACTTTATGTATTGTATTATTTTATAAATAAATATTATTTTTATATTAATTAATTATTTTTCTTTACATTGATGTAGGTAAACCAATTAGATGACTCAGGTTGTCCAATAATGATTGATTATTTGGTTAAATCATTGTAGTAATATTATATCAATATTTAATTTTTTTAATGCATCTATACATATAAATATTGATTGAAACTTTTATAATACGTACTTTTAGCTAAATAAAAATAAAAATTTAATTAAAAATATTATAATAGACAGTTCAAATAAATTCTACTTATAAAATGATATTAGTAGTAAAAGTTCATGGATACATGTCTTTTTCTTATAATTTGTCTCGCAAAAGCATGTCTTGAAAAAGATTAACACAATTTATTTAACAAAAACACTTTTCAAATGAATTTATCAAACACAAATTTACTCTATATAATAAGAGTGAATGAGGGCTGAATGAGGAATGAATTTGCTTATTATTCTTTGTCCTGAGCCGGGATCTGCGGAGGTAGTGGTATGAACTGCGTACATTTTACCCTCCCCAGACCCCACTGTGTGATAATACACTGGGTTTGTTGTTGTTGTTGCAAAGTTTCATTTATTATTATTTGAGGACGTTTTTAGAATTACTTACATTTATTTAAAATTTACGTAAAAAAAATACTATACATTACAATAATTAATGTTAAAATATTTAAAAGGCATGATAAAAAATTGATTGTTTCTCAAATTTTTTGAAGTGTTGCTTAAATTGGGATAGCTATTTAAAAATAATATAAAAAATAAAAATACTAAAAATAATAATAATTAACAACTTAAAATATTTAAAAGACATAAAAAATAAAAATGAGATGAGCTTGGAATCAACTTTCAAAAATGATAAATAAGCTTCTCAAAGTCCCACTTATATCTTTTTGATGAGCTTAGAGTCAGTGTGGAAAATGAATAAGAGTGAATGAGAAGCTTAAGGGTCGTTTTTTTAAAATGACAACTAAGCATCTCAAAGTTTCATTTATTACTATTTGAAGATTTTTCTAGAATTACTTATATCTATTTTAAATTTATGTAAAAAAATACTATACATTACAATAATTAATTTTAAAATATTTAAAAGACATGATAAAAAAATCGATTGTTTCTCAAAATTTTTGTGATGTTGCATAAATTGGGATAATTTTTTAAATGATGTTAAAAATACTATAAATAATAATAATTAACAACTTAAAATATTTAAAGGATATTACTCTGTATAATAAAGAGTGAGTGGGATAGGGAGCGAGCAGCTTCCGGTCGTCCTGCTTGTCAACCGTTTTGCTGGTTGCTCCGTAATTTTACTACATCGTCCCTAATTAATTATTATATGTCATCATCGTATTAGAAAATTAATAATATTTAATTAAAAAAGTAAAATAAACATTTATGATATGTTTTGCTTCAGCTGCTTCAACCATAATTTAACTATATCACCCCTAATCAATTATTATAAGTTATTTTAGTATTGAAAAATTATCATAGAATCATTTAAGTATGAAAATATTAATAATATTTAATGTTGAATTAACTTAACGTCATGTCAACTTAATTTTTTTCCCACAAGTATTTTTTTATAATAATTTTGTTATATCACTTCTAATTAGTTACTATAAGTCATTTAAGACATCTCTACTTCACTGTTCAATCATGATTTTACTATATCATCCTTAATTAATTATTATGGTCATCTAAGCATTGTGTCACTTAAATTGAAATAAAAGAAAAAAATATTATAAATCATAATAATTAAAAAAATTAAATTATTTTAAAAATGTAATTGACTATCAATGCCGATAAATTTTAGACAGAAAAAATAACATATATTATTTGAATATTAATAAAAAGTATTATAAATTATAATAGTTAACAACTTAAAATATCTAAAAAAAAATAATCCTTCATATATTTTTAGAAAAAAAATACTTAAGAAATACTACACATCACAGTAATTGACAACTTACAAAAGTTAAAGGTCAGGCACAACTTCTTTAGTCCTTTTCCTTGCCTTAATTGTTTTTTCATCCATTTTAATTTGTTTGTCTTCTTTTTTTAATTTGTTATATATTTCAAAAAAAAATACAAAAACATTCATGGAAATCACAATAATTAATAACTTAAAAAATTTAAAAGGTATAAAATATTTGGCTGACTCTCGAAATTATATCATTGTCACTTAATTTGTAATAAAAGAAAAAGTATTATAAATCACCGTAATTAAAAACTTAAACTATTTTTAAAATATAATTGACTATCAATGCCATAAAAATTTTTATAAGGAGAGTAACATATATTATTTAAAAATAAATAAAATATATTATAAATTACAGTATTTAATAGCTCAAAATATCTTTAAAAAAAATTAATCTATTATATATTCCAAAAAATACGTAAAAAAGTACTATAGATCATAGTTAACACCTTACAAAAATTAAAAGATATAAAATATTTGAATGACAGACAAAATATTTGCTTAACTCTAAAAATTATATTTGCGCCACTTGAATTGAAATATAAAAAGGTATTATAAATATCACTAATTAAAACTTAAATTATTCTAAAAATATAATTGACTATCGACGCCACAAAAGTTTGAACAAGTAGAGTAATGTATTATTTAAAAATTTGATAAAAGATATTATAAATTACGACAGTTAACAACTTAAAATATCTAAAGCACATTAAAAATATGTGTGGTTATCTAAATTTTATTTATGTCATATATAAAACTAAAAAATAATATATATTAAGCCCGTGTCAGCATGAGCCCTCGACATCTAGTATTTTTTAAAAGCATTTTTCTGAAAGTCTATTTTGTAAAAAATGCTTCTCAAGTGGGCAACATTGGCACGGCACTCTGTATCTAGTATTTTTTAAAAACATTTTTCTGAAAGTCTATTTTGTAACAAATGCTTCTCAAGTGGGCATATTTCTAACGGGCCCCAAAGGGAGGACGGGCGAACGGGGGGACAATCAGGACCACACCGAAGTTGGTTCCGTCGACTCCATCTTATACATCACTTTATCTAACCTCATTTTAGTTGCTCAGCTCGTCAACTTTACTGTTACCCGCCCCCAAACCATGCTCCCTCTCGAGGATGATAAATAGGGATATTACATTTTTTCCCCTGGACTTGTCCAATTTTTACTCAAGAATACTTAAAATTTGCAGGCAACCTACGACCGCCTTAAACTATTTCAAAGAGGCATTATTTGGACCTTTTCTATTGAGTTGGTCCAGGTGTCCTCCTCCTCTTCTCGGGGATTTTTTTTCCATTCTTTCTTTCTAACCTGGGTCGCTGGACACGCATCCTCCATTTTTTTCTTCTTCAGACAGCCTTTTGGCTTCTCTTATTTATTCTTTTTCAGCTTTCCCCCTTTTTTAATCTTATTTTCTTCTTCTTCAGCTGACTCTTCTTGTTCTTATTTTTCCAGTTTATTAATTTAATAGAATTTTCTATTGTTAGTTTCTTGAATGATTGTATTAGCTATTTCAGTTCTTTAGTTTATCTTCTCTGGCAGGCCGTAATTATTATTTCTGAAGTTGTTTTATCCTAACAGGCATTATATCTGTGTAAGGTTTATTTTGGTCTTTTCTATAAACTTGTGTTCATCCTAACGGGCATTCAGGAGAAAGGAGAAAGGAGAGATTGACGAAAATGTCACTTCTCGCCTCTGAAATCTTGTGTGACAAAAAGTCACCTCGGCAAGTTCTATATTGTGGTGGTTAGACAGGCTTTGTTATATGAGGTGGAGTATTGGCCTATTAAAAAGGCCACATCAAGAAGATGGAGGTGGCGGAAATGAGAATGCTTAGGTGGATGTGTGGGTGTACTAGGAAAGATAGGATTAGAAATAAAGTTATTCAGGTGGGAGTGGCTTCGGTGAAAGCCAAAATGAGGGAAGCGAGGTTGAGATGGTTCGGTCATGTGATGAGAAGGAGCATGGAAGCCTCAGTGAGGAGGTGTGAGAAATTGGCTAAGAATAGTTTCAAGCGAGTTAGAGGTAGACCAAATAATATTGGGGGAGGTGATTAGACATAATATGAAGCAGCTTCATCTTATCGAAGATATGACCCTAAATAGAAAGTTGTGGAGGAGGCGAATTAGGGTAAAAGGTTAGTCTGAGTTTAGGATATTGTATCTTTTGGTGTGTTTCTTGGAGTATCTTGCTTATGGTATCATTGGATATGCTAATTTCTATTGTATCTTGTTCTTTTCCTGTTCCTACTAGTACTATACCCTATCTTGTATTTTGTTCTTTTACTATTTCTTATCGTAGAATGTTTTATTTTGAGTCGGGGATCTATTGGAAACAGCTTCTCTATCTCACATTTGAGGTAGTGGTATGAATTGCGTACATTTACCCTCCCCAAACCCCACTTGATGGGAATATACTGGGTATGTTGTTGCTGTGTTTCATTTTAATGAAGCAATCTGCTTCAGCAAAGCTTGAAGCGGGACTTTTGCTTTTTCGGCACTATGCTAATTGCACCTTGTCAAAAAGGTGTTCTTTTTTTTAATAAACTGTGGCGTCCGAGCTAGCTTGCATAGCAACAAATACCAAATAATTTTGTCCACCAAGGCTAGAATAGATGGAAAGAAATCACCTAGTGTTTGTCTTTGCTGGGATTTGAACTTGAGATCTCAAGGTGCGCAACCCACTTCATTGACCACTAGGCCACATCCTTGGGTGCAAAAGGTGATCATTTTTAATTTTATCTAATCTTGTATGAGGGCACATCATCTTGGCATCCATATCTCTACAACACTCTTTATCTTATGGATATGTTGGACTTTAGCAGCCCAACATGCACAACATTTAACATTATTGATCTTATAGTTGTTCAGTAGAGATTACCTTTCAATTTGGTAGGCATTTTTCCATCACATCACACCTGGGTAACACTCTCTATTTGAACCATCAGGTTTAACATTTTCACTTGCCATTCCATTCTCCTGAAAGAATGAGCCTACATGTATATAAATTGCTTGCATTTTGGCACCACCTAGTCTCACCTCAACTTTGCTCTTCTCATGTTGCATTTTGGCACCACCTAGTCTCACCTCAACTTTGCTCTTCTCATGTGAACTAAACTTGTAGTGCATGTACTCGGCCTTACTTCTTATCCTATCCTACTCTAAAGTGGTTTTCCATAGTTCAAGCTTTGGTTGACACCCTCGCTAGATTCATCAATTAATTCAATATCAGCAAATAGAATACATCTTTTATGATCTATGCAAAAACCTTAACATGCATTGAATACACAACTCATAATGGTTTCTCAATACAATGGACTAAATGAGGACCTGGGCATCTAGCGTATTGGAGAAATTTGGGAAAAGAAAAATACTGAATAATCCAACTGAACTACAATTACAGTTATTTAGGGCTCACCTGTATACCCGAAACTGTAAAATATGGTATCTCAAATTTTACACGTACAGGAGCTTTTCTTTCAGGAACTGCTTCTTCTGCTGTAATGCTGGGAAGTCTAAACTCTGCTCTCAACATATATTCCTGAAAATGAAATGAGAATTAGCATAAAAAGAAATCTCAGTGAGAGAACAAACGGCAAAAGTAACTGAGTTAAAAACCTTAAGACATGACTAAGTGCACGCTTACCTTACCACCTGGAAAAGATTTTATCTTCCAAATCAATGCATCCTTTTCAGGTGCATAAGTAGATGATCCCATTGATGTACGAACATCTGGATTAGTTGCATCAGTGGGAACGGGCAACTCAATTTCAACATTAATTGCAGTGCTGAAATTATCAAATAAACTCAAAACTGAACCAGCAACACATTGTTATATCATAATGCATGGCATCCAAACTCATACAGATTAACTGACACAGCTCCAATTAGGCTGTAGCACAATACAAATGGACATACCTTCTCTCCTTGAATTGGCTTCGTGCTTTAACCAGAATTTCCACACGGCTCTTAGAATGTCTTTCCACTTGGGCTTCAACCCACACAAGAGGCTTTACCTGAGAAGTAGTACTAACGCTTTAACATATTGAATCAGCAAAGGCACTAAAACTTTCAGTTGGATAGAAAGCATCAAAAACATGATTGTACCTGTGTACTGAGTCTGTAGGTCATAACTTCGAAAGCTCCATCAGGAGGTATGAATGATATAGTACGATCATTCTCAAATCGAGCCAAACGCACACACCTAAGTTGAAGTAGAAGTCATATAATGAGAGACAGGTCGGATAGGGGAGGGGAGATTGGTTGAAGAGGAGAGAGACGGGTTACAACTTGAACGTGGTAAAGCTATACTACAGAAAAGCCTTCAGACTTTTTCATTTTAAAAAGGGAAGCAAGGATTTTCCGATTAAAACTGACCACCCACTTGCTTACTCTATCGGAAGTTTTAATAGACTATACTACAATCCCAGAATAACATAATTTGTCCCCTACTCACCCACATTGGGCCAATTATTGCATAAAGCATATATGCAAAAAGATGTTAGAATGCACAACAAAGGAACAAGTTGAATCACATACTGATGAAACTTGATATCATCTAGATCAATAGCTTTCCCCTTAGCATTACGTCCTTGTGCTTCGAGCAATACTCTATCATTAAGACCAAGCTTACACTCCGGCATACCACTGCAAGAGAAAAAACATTATGCTGCTCGTCAATTAAACAGCTGGGTAAAGGATAAGATCTCAAAATTGAGAGACTAAAGAAACATGACGGAGGCATTTTGTGTCTGGTTTACATTTAGCAGGAATTGAATTGCATTTAAACTAGTGAAAACCTTATGGGAGATCAAAAGGTATGCAGTCCTTGTATCAACATTTAAATCCTAGTCATTTTACATATATAGGAACTAGTAATTCTACTATAGAGGCAGCTCATTAGAAAAATGGGGAGGAGATACATGCAAGAAGAAGAAGAACACCAACTCAACCATGTAGATCTAAAGTCGAAGGCTCGGAGAACAAGTTTACATGTAAATATGACCTTAGTGATGACAGAATCATCCGTATAGAACATTTTCACACTGATAGAGATGGTTCAAAACATATAAAACAATATTTAAGATCAGACAGGACACTAGATTTGGAAACATCCCAGAGGTTTTAGTCTTTATCTTAGCTTTAGAACAAACAGTTTTACAATCTTCAGAAAAGGGGCAATAATCTCAACTTTTACTGAAGTGCCAAAAAGATTTTAAGAAACACGTCTGAAGTATTATTTTACTTACTAGTAAGAGGGAAAGCACACAGCAGACGTCAACATGTCTGCTTGAGCTGTGTGCTTCCCTCACAAAACAGTTGCTTGGCTCAGTGGATAAAGCTTGACATTTCAAGCACTACGTTGCAGGTTCAAACCTGTGTGGCAACATGATATTTTTTAATGCAGCTGCTGCTGTTGTTTATTGCACTGTTTATTTAATGTAAATATTGGTCCCACATTAGTTTTCACCATTCATTATATCTTATAAGAGGGAAGGGCAAGGAGAAGCAGGCAGGTCTCCGTCAACATGCCTGCTTCTTCAGCCTACTTCATAAGTTACTTCCTTCGTAATTTTATTATGTCAATCTCTAATTAATTATTATCAGTTATTTATGTATTACAAAATTAATAATATTTAATAAAAAAGTAAAATAGATATTTATGACATGTCTGCTTCAACTGTTTCATCCATAATTTGACTATATCACCCATAGTTAATTATTATAAGTCATCTAAATATTAAAAAATTATTATAAAGTCATCTAAGTATTAAAAAATTAATAATATTTAATGTTAAATTTATTTGACGTTTTATATGAGACCCATTTAATTTTTTCCCGCATGTATTTTTGTATAGTAATTTTGTTGTACCACTTCTAATTAAACATGTCGGTTTTGTTGTTTCAATCGTGATTTTACTATGTCACTCCTAATTAATTATTATGACCATTTCAACATTGTATAAATTAATAATATTTTATAAAAAAAGGTAAAATAAATATAAAATAATAAGTTAATCAAAAAAAATTAACAAGTATTTTTTATAGTAACTTTGCTATATCACTTCTAATTAGTTTTTGTGAGTCATTAAGACATGTCTGTTTCACTGCTTCAATCGTAACTTTACCATATCACCCATAATTGATTATTATGTTCATCTAAGCATTATGACACTTAAATTGAAATAGAAGAAAAAATATTACACATCACAATAATTTAAAACTTAAATTATTTAAAAAATGTAATTGACTATCAATGCAACAAAAATTTGGACAACGAGAGCGATATATATTATTTGAAAATTACATAAAAAGTATTATAAATTACAATAATTAACAGCTTAAAATATCTATAAAAGAAATCTGTTATATATTTTTAAAAAAATATTATAATTCACAATAATTAAAACAAAAAATTTTAAAAATATTTATTGGGCCCGTCACAACAGATCGTCAACATGTTTGCTTGAGTTATGTGCTTCCCTCACAAAACAGTTGCTTGGCTCAGTGGATAAAGCTTGACATTTCAAGCACTACATTGCAGATTCAAACCCGTGTGGCAACATGATATTTTTTAATGCAGTTGTTGTTGTTTATTGCACTATTTATTTAATGTAAATATTGGCCCCACATTAGTTTTCTCAATGCAATAGGGCCCTTGGTGTACTAACATGTTTTTTTTTATTATTTATATTGTGCATTTTCATTTACATAAAAAATATATTTTTAATAATAAAAGGGTCTTTTTCAAATAATTTATATATTTAAAAATTATGTAAAATTTATTCTAAATCACAATAATTAATAAATTTAAAAATATATTAGAAAATTACAGTTAAGAAAAAATTGTTTCACTCTTAAGAACAAAAAATAGCATACTTTCTTTGTTCTAATTTATGTGGAAGGTTTTGAATTTCAAAAGTTAAACAAATTAATTTTCACTTGAAATTTGGTTTTTTGAAATAACATCTACATATTTGAAAACTACGTAAAAATACAAGAAGTTAATTATGATCAAAGAAAAACTTTATTGCATTACAAAATTTCAAAGGTAACACATAAATTGGGATGGGCAAAATATTATTGTCATTTACAGATACTATTAATAATGAAATTGGCGTTATATTTTTAAAAAATACTTCTACTATCTGATTTTATATTATTGGGCCCATGCTTTGCAAGGGCGCTTCCTGACTAAACAGAAGTCCCCATAGTTAACAGAGTTCTTACAATCATCAATCTTACATACAACAGGGTCAAACCCTTTGTGCTAAAAAGTCACTCTGTCTTAACACATTAATGACCAAAAATCTGTTGTCAAAGCCATACACATGATACTGTTGCTCTGCACATTACGTCTTTAACTCTACCTACCTGTATTCACTGGTCCCAGCTGTTGTTCTTAGCTCAAATTAGCTCTTAAGTTCTCACACTTTCCACCTATAGCAATGATTGGAATTTTCTTTGATTGAAGTTAACTTAAAACAATTATATTAGCTAAATCCAATTAAGAGAGAACAGATGTTTAATTCTATGAAGCAGCAGCTAACTTTACGAAAAATTACTTCTAATCATACACCCTACTTTTACAATGTGGGAAGGGAAAGGAATAACAGCTACTTCAAATTTGAAAATTGGTGGCTCAAGAAGGACGCTTTGAAGAAATGATTGGTGGATGGTTACCTCATTTGTATTAAGGGAAGGCCTGATTTCGTTCTGTCAAAAGAACTGAAAATGCTGAAGTTGGAGATTGAAAGAGTGGAACAAGGAAGCGGCTGGAAATTATGAAGTTAGAAAATGTGATCTGTTGAGAAGGGTTGAAGCTATGGACAGACACATGGAGGAAAGGGACTTAAACAGATGAAAAGATGCTGGAAAGAGCAAACGTACTGGATGGAAATGGAAGATGTTACCAATGCAGAGGAGATTTCTTGGAGACAGAAGTCCAAGTGCTTATTGTTAAAAGAGGGATAGAAACACATTTTTTTTCAGAAAATAACCACTGCCAACAGACAATACAATCACATTGGAAGTTGAAGGAGTTGAACAAAGAAGCTGCTGGTAATTATGAAGTTAGAAAATGTGATCAGTTGAGAAGGGTATGGACAGACACATGGAGGAAAGGGATTTAACTGATGAAGAGATGCTGGAAAACGCATACATACTGATGAAATGGAAGATATTACCAACGCAGAGATTTTTTGGAGACAAAAGTCCAGGTGCTTATTGTTAAAACAGGGAGATAGAAACACATTTTTTTGAGAAAATAACCAATGCCGACAGACAATACAGGGGGTGTTTGGATTAGCTTTTTTCAAGTGATTACAAGCTAAAAGCTAAAATCCAGAAGTGGTAGCAACCAACTTTTGGCTTTTGGCTAATTTTTGACTTTACCAAACACCTCCAAGAATTAAAATGTGCTTAATAGCCAAAAGCACCTAAAAATACGTCAATTCAGACACCCTCACAATCACTTGATTGAATAGATGTGGAGGGGATAACCACGAAAGAACCAGAGGAAATTAAAGGGTAGGGACTTCTATGAAAAACTTCACGGAGAGAGTTGGGGATAAATGTGACAGATTCACCAAAAGAGACTGAAGAGGAAAAGGTATGGCTACAAACATCTTTTAATGAAGAAAACTCTTAATGTTACAAAATGTGAGAAATATTGGAGAAAAAAATATTATTGGATTGTTGTATCTAAATTATTACACCTTATTTATAGACACTACATTACAATCCTTTTTCAAGTAGCATTTTATATACTATTCCTATTCTTATTCCTACTCATATTCTAACACTTCCCCCTCAAACTGGTGCATACAAGTCATATGTACCTAGCTTGTTATAAATATAATTAATATGACGACTAAGGAGGGACTTGGTGAAGATATCTGCAAGTTGATCACTAGACTTCACAAATTTTGTAACAATATCTCCCGAGAGTACCTTTTCTCTGACAAAGTGACAGTCGATCTCTATGTGCTTAGTCCTCTCATGAAACACTGGATTAGAAGCAATATGAAGGGTTGCTTGATTATCACATACAAGTTTCATTTTACCGGTTTCTCCAAATTTTAGTTATGTCAGCAATTGTTTGATCCAAACTAGCTCACGTTGCTGCAGCCATTGCTTGATATTCTGCTTCCGCACTAGATCGAGCACCCACACTCTGTTTCTTACTCTTTCAGGACACTAAATTACCTCCTATTAAAACACAATATCTGGATGTAGAACGTCTATCAAAGAGTGATCCTGCCCAATCAGCATCTATATATCCAATGATATGCTCATGGCCTCAATCCTCGAAGAGTAGTCCTTTACCTGGAGATGACTCTATAATCGCAAAATACGAACAACTGCGTCTCAATGACTATCACAGGGGGAGGTCATAAACTGACTTACAACATTCGAGAAAAGAGATGTCAGGTCTAGTCACTGTGAGATAATTCAACTTTCCTACCAACCGCCTATACCTTCTAGGATCATCGAGTGGCTCCCCCCCCCCCCCCCCATCCTGGTAGAAATTTAGCATTTGGATTCATAGGAGTGTCAACGGGTCTACATCCCATCATTCCTGTCTCCTCAAGAATGTCTAAGGCATACTTGCGTTGAGAAATAACAGTATCAGACAGAAGTGACTTGTTATCAGAAATATGATTAGAAGCACTTGAGCCCACAACCCATGATCTGAAGGTAGGAGATTGTGCAGTTGAGACTATTGGTAGAGATGTATGCTTACTTGTTCGATACCAAAGATACTCATGATATTCCTTGCTAGATAAATACACCTGTTGATCACCTGTGGTGTTAGACTGAGCAACATGTGAATTTTTAGATGGTCGACCATGCAAAGAATAGCATATTTCATGAGTATGTCCAAGCCTATTACAATAACTACACTTAGGTTGAGAATAGCAAATGTCACAAGTGTGTCCAAGCCTTTTACAATAACTACACCTAGGTCGAGATCTTTCAAAACGATCTCCTCCTCGTCGGTTCTTCGTGGAATGTGATGTTTGATTTTCTGATATCGTCGTTAAGGGTTCAAACTTAACCATATTGGAAAGATTTTGGTTATGAAATTCTGATTTTGCAATACTTGAAAGCAGCAAGAGTAATAGTTCAGATGAAAAGGTTTTGAATCAACCAAATAAAAAAACAATCGCTAGAAAATCTGACCACCGCTGGAAAATCTGGAATAAAACTGGTCGGAATAGCTATGCGACCCCAACAGAAAAAGGAATATCTCAAAAAGCCGATCGGAGAATAGCTCACGCGTCGACATGTGGCGTAGATCTTGTCGAAAAATCGAAACTTCGGCAAGCGCGTGGGAGCGCATTAATTGGAGTTTTCCGGTGGTTTTGGTCGGGTTTTTGTCTCTTGAGTTTTCCGATCCTCTCGGTTGAGTTGGATTTTGCACACCATCCACAAACAAATAATGAAACAAATCAGTCACCGAAATTGACGGACGGTCACCGAAAATTGACGCACGGTAACTGATTTTTTTTTCAAGCTTCTCACCAATGCACTGATACCATGTGAGAAATATCGGAGAAAAAAAAACTATTGAATTGTTGTATCTAAATTATTACATAGAAACCCTATTTATAAACACTACATTACAATCCTTTTCCAAGTAGGATTTTGTATACTATTTTTATTCCTACTCATATTCTAACACAACAATATGCTTGTGACGAAGCTTCGGGACCGGACAAGTACACAATGGCTTTCCTCCAAAAATGTTTGTCTAAAATCAGAAAAGTTAAGTAGTTTCCGCTTCTTTATATAATACATAAGCATGACCTTTAACTTGACACCAAATTATAACTATGACATTTAATTTTATCAATGCACAAGTAAGCCTTTTAACTATACAAAAGCTGAACAAAAAAACACTCTAATCCTACCTGGCAAAATGCGTGTATACACTCAAAACCACGCGCGTCAGAGTTAGAATTGGAGTATTTTTTTGTTCAACTTTTGTATAGTTAAAGGACCTATTTGTGCACTGACAAAGTTAAAGGTCATACTTATATGTATTATGCCTTTTCTTTTACTGTCATCAGAAAGTTCCTTGTTTAGAGGATTGGATGAAATTTGTAGAGAATCATATTTTGTAGAGTCTTGTTCTTTTGAAATAACCTTTGTATATGACTGCTTTGGTCATGCTTATGAATGAAAATACTTTTACTTGATCAAAAAAAAAATTTAGAAATAAATAAATAAGAGATGTTACGAGGATAGTGTTGTCAAAGACACGCGTAAAGCGCTTAAGCCCTGAAACGAGGCTCAAAATATGTTGGGCGTTTTGTGTCGCTTAATGTGCACTTCAGTATCATCATCGAGATTATTAGTCATAATTTTCCTTGTCCCTCTTCTGAAAAGGCGACACTAAATAATTGATATTTCACACTATCGTAATTTTTTTCTTTGTTCATATAGTTGTCATTCAAGCTTATAATTATTAAACTTGGAGTTAACATATATATTTTGATTTTTTCCTCCACTGCACTTTTTTCAATTAAATCCCACACTTTATTTGCGTTTAAAGTCCCAATGGACCTTAGAGCTTTTTGTGTTTTTGCTTTTTGATAACATAGATGAGGACAATTGACTATTTCTACCATTAGGAGAGGTTTGAAGAGAGTTTGAATGCTACTTACATTGCTTAATTCCAAAGAAGAAGGGGTCAGAGATGGAAGGATTTTAGACCAATTGGTCTAATTGGGATCTTCTACAAGATAATAGCTAAATTGCTCAAGAAAGGTTGAAAAGAGTAGTGTCAAAGCTTAAATCCAACTCTAAGATGGCCTTTTTGAAAGGAAGACAGACTATGGATGTGGCACTTATTGCAATGAATGCACTCATCCAGACAAAAGGAGAAACAAGTATCATGTGCAAGCTCGACACTAAGAAGGCACGTGATCATGTTAATTGGGATTTCCTTTTAGACATACTGAAAGACATGGGGTTTGATAGGAAGTGGCGGAATGGATTTCTCCACAGGATTTATTTGCTAGCAAGAACAAAAATAGGGATTTGGTACTGCATCAGCGGAGTCAGATGCTCAGTTCTCATTAGTGGCTCTCCACAGGATTGCTGAACTACTCGAAAGGGTATTAGGCAAGGTGATCCAATTGTTCTGTTTTTGTTCTTGCTGGTGACTGAAGACATAAGCAAAATGCTTAACTTTGCTGTAAACCAGAGTTGGACCAGAGGACTCAAAGTAAGCTGGGTCACACAATTACCTATCTCACATATTTTATAAGCTGGCAATACTATTATCTTTGGAGTTGTATCAGGTTTGCACATCAATTGGTCAAAAATTGGAGTTGTATCAGGTTTGCACATCAATTGGTCAAAAAGTAGACTTCTCCCAGTTAATCAAGTTCAGAACTTGCAGGTTCTAGCAACAGTTTACGGGTGCAATACTGATAGACTTCCTACTATTTGTTTGGGCTTACCTTTAGCGGTAAAACATAAATCAGATTCCATTTGGCAAGGTGTGAATGAAAATAGGCTCCCTGATAGAAGAATCAATACCTTTCTTTGGAGGTCGCTTGATTCTAATTAATAGTGATTTGGATTCCATGCCCACATACAGTATATGTCTTGGTCTCCAGCGACTCTGAAGGTGGAGAAAAGGTTAGACAAATTTTCTTTTGGCAAGGTGATAAGGAAAGCAAGACCTTTAACTTGGTCAGATGGGACTTTGATTCTAAAGAAAGAGGACGGAGGACTAGGTATCAAGAATTCAAGGATGCAGAATAGAAGTCTCGTGATGATATGGCTATAGATATTCAACTTTGAAGGTAATGCTTTATGGAGGAAAGTTGCATCAGAGAAATATGGCCTCTTAAATGAGTGGTACTCTAATATGGGCTGCTCACCACGAGGAGTCAATGTCTGGAGAAATATCAAGGCTCTATGGCCTGGTTTCTCAGCTAACATTGATATCAAAGTGCGCAACGGCAGAAAAGTCTTTTTCTGGAAGGACACCTAGATTCAGCATTTCCCTCTTCCCCTCTCAAAGATCAATTTCGTATCTTTTTAGTATAGCACAAGATACAAACCTCACTGTAGCACAAAGCAAAGAAGGAGACAACTGGAACATACTTCTAAGAAGGTATCTAAACGACCGGGAAAAGTTGAGTTCTGCAGAATTTGATGGTCTCCTAACTTCATTTAAAGATCTTAACAGCAGTGAAGATAGCTTGATATGGAAGGGGCAACAATGTGATCTTTCACAGTGAAGTCTTCTTACTCTGGTAATCAGGAATCAATCCACACATGGCCCATGGAAGCAGGTATGGATCTCCAAGGCATCAGTGAAAGTAATGTGCTTTGTGTGTTAGTGAACAGAGAAGCTGCTTCCCTTCAAGATAATTTACAAAGGAGGGGCATCCAACTAATCAACAGATGTTATTTGTGTGGAAAGGAAGAAGAATCTCATAGCCATCTTTTCCTTCACTGTTCTTTCACTTTACAGATATGGTACATGTTCTTTACTATTTTCTAAGTTGCTCGGACTCT
>NC_061115.1:134430967-134457820 GCF_002878395.1 Capsicum annuum
AGAGTCCGAGCAACTTAGACTATTTTAGGCTTTAAATAGGACATGCCAAGGTCGAACTCTGATTTGATGTTCCATTGGCATTAAAAAAGTGCCTACTTAAGAGATTGAAGAAGGCATGGAAAACTATTCCTGCCCATATTTGGTGGTGCATTTGGAGAGAAAGGAACAATAGATGTTCTGAGAGCTGCAACAACTCCATTCTAAACACCAAAATGGACTGTTTACTTTTTGTTTTCTTTTTCGTGTAAAATGGAGTGTGTTAGAATATGAGTAGGAATAGCAATGGCATATAGCATCCTGCTTGGAAAAGATTTGTAATGTAGTGTCCTATTTGGAAAAGGATTGGAATATAGTGTCTATAAATAGGGTCTCAGTGTAATAATGTAGTTACAACAATTCGATAATATTTTTCTCCAATATTTCTCACATGATACCAGAGCTTCTACGATCTTGGCAAAGAAATCACAGAGAATCCACTGCCGGCAGGCTGCTATAATCAATATATGCCGGCTTGTTTGGCTAATGATTATGTTAGCAAAAGTTGGATCACCATGTATCATTCAAGTGACTATTTTCTCATATTTGATTTATGTAGCACTGTGTATCTTTCCGGTGGCTACTTTCTCATATCTGATTTGCGTAGCACTGCGCATCTCTCTGGACTACTCATATTTAGTTTGCATAGTACCGTGCATCTTTTCGAACTACCTTCTCATATCTGAGTTGCATAGCACCGTGCGTCTTCTCGATGACTCCTCAAATCTGATTTGCGTAGTTCCGTGCATCTTTTCGGTGACTCCTCAAATCTGATTTGCATAGGGTTGTGCCATTATTCTGACCCTACCCATCTAATTTCTCTTTTTTAGTAGGGTCATGCCGTCATTCCGACCCTACCCAAATAATTTCTTTTTTTCAGTAGGATCGTGCCGTCATTCCGACCCTACCCATATAATTTCTCTTTGCTCTTTGTCATTAGGTTGTGTCGTCACTTCGACCCTACCCGTATAATTTCTCTTTTTCAGTAGGGTCGTGCCATCATTCCAACCCTACCTATATGAGTTCTTTTTTCTAATAGGGTAGTGTCATCATTCCAACCCTACCCATATAATTTTTTCTCAGACTGCGACCACTTTTCAACCATCAAATCTAATAATCGAGCGCGTGAGCATGTTCCGGCTAGTTTTTCGGTAACTTTCTTGTTCAAGATCTACTCATATCTTGATTTCAAGATGACCCACATATTTTATACCGATTTTCACAGATCGGCTTTCCGGCAACGTTTACTACTTTTCCAATCATTTTTTCAATTTGTTCCTTTTCAACTGAGGTCTCCCAGACATCCAGAGAAGTTTTACCAATTTTCTTGCAGATATCTTCACCAAGTCCCTCATTGATCCCCATATTAATTACATTCATAACAAGCTTGGTACATATGCCCTCTATGCACCAACTTGAGAGGGAGTGTTAGAATGAGTAGGAATAGGAATAGCATATAGATTCCTACTTGGAAAAGGATTGTAATGTAGTGTCCTATTAGGAAAAAACATGGAATGTAGTGTCTATAAATAGGATCTCAATGTAATAATGTAATTACAACAATTCAATAATATTTTTCTCCAATATTTCTCAAAGAGTGGATAGATGATGTTGCACCCCTCCCACAGATGACAGAAACTTTTGTATGCTTTAGTTCTTCCCCGGGGGGTTTCTTTTTTCTTTTCCTGCATATTTTTCTCCCCTTTCCTCCTTGTTCGGAATTCTAATGTAATCTCAACAATATCTTAGTGTTATTTTGCCTTGTAAGAAATCAACAATACTTAGCATTTCAAGAAAAAACAATACAAAAAGTTCTTTTACAACCAGTACTTCCATGAGTTAATAGTGTTGATAGTCTAGACTCCAGCCTCACATCAAAACCTGGACTGATTCTTCATATTGGTCAACATGACAGGGTAAGGAAGGACAGGAGTCCAAATGAGGATATTATTAAAATCTGAAGATCACCAAGAACAATTCGGTAAAATGCTAAACTAGAACAATTAGTGTGTGGGTTGTAGCTAGCAGTCAGGAGAATTCTTGTGTAGCCGAATTCAGTAATCATAGGTCAGTGTACATAGGTGTCTTTGGGATGTGAGTGTATGTCACTACTAGGTGGGTGTCCTATTTTCTATTGCTTAGTTCCTATTTTTCTTATTCCGTGTTGCTCTTATTTCCCGTATTCATATTCTTGTGATTTTATTCTATTATTTCCTATTCTTTATTTCGGTTATATCATTCATCCCCTTGTTTATTATCCTTATCTTGAGCCGGGGGTCTATCGGAAACAGCCTCTCTACTTCTTCGGAGGTAGCGGTATGGACTGCGTACATCTTACCCTCCCCAGACCCCAAGCTGTGGAAATACACTGGGTTTGCTGTTGTTGTTGTTGTTGTTGCTAAACTAGAACAGACAGAAATCAGTTAGTATGAAGGACAATGTTTTCTGTGAAAAATGTTTTCTTCGAAAATGTTCTTTAAGAAAATAAGTGGGTTTCCTACTTATTTTAAATATTCTTTAGGAAAATAAGTGGGTTTCCTACTTATTTTCGTGTGTTCGGTATGTAAGAAAAAAATATTATCCTAAAAGTATTTGTAAATAATATAGACAGATACTATGGGAGGAAGGGGTGGGGCCTGGCGGTAGGGTGTGGGGTGGTGGAGATGGGAGCTACGAGAGAGAGGGTGAAGCTGAGGTGTGTTAGGAGGATGGGAAGGACGCAATCAATGTGGAATGCCACTTGTGAAACTTGTTTTCCCTACTTTACTAGGGAAGTCATTTTCCTCAATTTTTAAGGAACTTGTTTTCCTAAAGAAAATGTTATCTAAACATTTTGACCAACCAAACATAAAATAATTAAAAAATATTTTTTGGAAATTGTTTCCTCCATACCAAAAACACCCTAGAACACTGCTGGTTATGATGTCGAGAAGTAGCCAGTATGAAACTTGATCTTTTGTGATAATTCTCAGGGAGACGAGTAAGCATTGATGACAGAACTTTTCGGGGCTGGATAAAGATTGAATGCAAATCTTAAAACTTTTTATTACCATGACAAGAAGGCAAAAAATCAAAAATCCTTTACTACCTATAGACATGAAATACGTGCTTATCACCCACTCCATACTAAGGAATAATACACTGACATTTCAGTTTAACCAATACAAGCACAAATATGCAAAGAATGACATACATATATAAATACAGTTATATTCAGGAAAAGTGCAAACCTCAAGTATGTCCTCATCTTCAATGCACCAACAACATCCGACCTCACTATTTGTCCATTGCTGTTAACAAGTATATTGACACTCTCCACAACATCCAAAAATACCTGAAAGAAAAAATAAAACTCAATATAGACCAGTAAAAGAAGCTGTCTATTGAATAAAACATAAAACTTTAATTATGACGAGGTAGAAAAACATAAAACTCACCTCATTTTTTTTGTATTGGATCCCTTCACTGCGCCAGGACACAGCATTTGTAACTGCCATTGGAGGCCTTTGTGTAACTTCCATTCTATATGCATCAGTTTTTATGAACTCACTGAGAATTTTTGCTTCAGTATATTGAGGATAACCAAAGTCCATCATTTCGTCAAGTAACTCATACTGCAAAAGACAACATAATTCTAGTCACAGCCAGTACTTTTTTATGATTATTTTCCGGTCACATGCTTTTTTTTTTGCAAATAGAAATAAAATGTTCCTTGTACCACTACAACAAAATTATCTCGTAGGGATTCTTCTTCTAGCTCTTCAAAGTAATGCTTAAAGACCTGCCAGCAAACCAAATAAAAAGAAATGAATAATTCTCCCCAACTACTCAACAAATAAATTCATCTCAAACCAACATGCTAAGAGCACATTTTTTAAATGCTATTTAATTAAGAAGATATTTTCTGTGTACTGACAATTAGTTTGTTAGAGATAGTTAAATGGGCCATGTAACTGGCATGTGTGTTGGTTGGCGAGGTGGTTCGAAAAACACTTAAATAGGCACTGCAGACTGCAAATGTACTAGTGCGAGGTAATTCATTTTGGATCAGATAAGACAACTCTCTTCTCCTTTCTTCTCATTTCTTCTCTTCTTTGTAAAGCTTCATTTACCAGAAGTTCAAATCTGGTGATTCAATTTACTTGCATGCACAGACATTGAGCTAAATCGGGTGAAGTTACATGGTGTCGTAGCAGCGATTTGGGATTGAGGATGTAGATTCTGTAATCTAATCGATCGCCATTGTTGAATATCGGAGAAGACTCAGCCATGGGAGATACAAAAACCACACAGATAGATCACAATCACCCATTGTCTTTGAAATTGTCGGACGTTCCAGGTGTTGCGTTGATCCCGATAACGCTCACGGGATCTGAGAATTATGTCATGTGGAGTAGATCCATAAGAATTGTGCTCCTAGTAAGAAAAAAAACTAGGTTTTGTAGATAGCACTTGCATGAAGAGTTCGCATAAGGGAGACCTCGCAACACAGTGGGAGAGATTCAATGCAGTGGTACTTTCATGGGTCAGTTCTACAGATTCAACAGAATTGGTGGCTAACATTGCCCTGGCGTCTAATGCGATGAAAGTCTGGAATGATTTCAAGAATTTGACAAATCAAACCAAACCAGACTATTTCATCTGTGGAAAGAACTAAGAACTCTTAACACAAGGTACAGATTCTGTTGCAACCCATTACTCTAAAAATGAGGAATTAAGGGATAAATTAAATGTGCTTGTACCATCTCCTTCTTGTGATTTGTGAAGAATCAAAACCGTATATTGGACATCTCAACAACATTTATTGCAATTCCTAGCAGGCTTAGTGAGAGTTATAGGCTTTTATAGCCATGTGAAAAGTGACATAATTCTTAAGACACAAGGTCCTAGTGTAAACCAAGCTTATGTAACAGCAATTCAGGAAGAACGTCAGAGAAACTTGGGAATAACCAATACAAGGAAGAGAGCTTTTAACAATCTTGGCAGGAAAAAATAAAGGTTTTAAAGGAAAGAAACCAGAGATGATTTGTGAGAACTATGGATAAAAGAGATGCCTAAAGGGGAATCACTACAAAATAATTGGTTATTAACCGGATTTCAAAAGCAAAAAGGGTCAAACAGGAGGTTTCAAACCGTATGCAAATAATTCAACAGCTAAAGAAGGTAGTGGATCAAAGGACAGTCTCAAGGGCATTTCTTCATAGAAGAGCAATACAAACAACTTTTAGGTTTGATGGATAATGCTCCAGCAGGCGATTATAAGTTGAATATGGCAGGTATGACTTCCTTGTTGTCCAAGCCAATCGATTGTGACTAGATAGTAGACTCAGGAGCTTCACACCACATAACACCTTAACATAGAGACTATCAAAGTTCAACCAACCGGAAATAGAATACCGACAGGGAACACAGGAAATGCAGTTATTTTAGGAAAGCATTCCCTAAAGAATGTCCTACATGTGCCAGAATTCGAATTCAATTTACACTTAAGTCTCAAAACTCACCAAGGATCTCAATTGCTCCATCACTTTTACCTTGATATCTCTGTTTTTAGGGACTCTACAATGACAGGGTGATTAAGATTGTTAAGGAATGTGAAACAGGTGGAACCAATAGTAGGAGTTGTAATGAAAGAAAAGGAAGACTCAAGGCTTTGGCATTTGAGACAGAGACATGCTTCAGTGGGAGCAATGCAACACATACCTTTATCGAAAATAAAGTAGATGAACCAAAACCAAAATAAGAAGAAAATAGAAGAAATGTATTTTCAAAATTCGAGAAACATAAACAACTGACAACTTTCTCTCTCTCAGGCACTGATCCCAATGTGATTTTTTAAACCACTTCCCACATCAAAATCCCACCAGTGGTCCTTCTGATAACCGGAATACCTCTTTTATCTTCTTCTTTCTTCAATTTTTTTCCACCATAGAACCAAACACCTGCGACCAAACCCCAGAAAACCCACCCCCAGAAAGTCCCCCACGTGCTCTCACGCTCCACTAGAGCTCTTCAAACACCGCAACCAAGTGCGTCACACCCCCAGCCAGATTTTCAGTTTCTTTCTTCGGCGCGTGATGCCACCCCCAGCAAGATTTTCAGCTGCTTTCTTCGACACTTGCACTACAGAGGCATTCCGAAACTACTCTCCTGCTTAGTTTACTCTTCCTGCAGATATGAGGGATTGCATTTATTTTGCACAAGGATTCAAGTCTTTTGACATAGAAAAAAATATCAGGGACTGCTGGAGAATGGTATGACTGGACCTAGTGAAGCAGAAACACCATCACAAGAACATCTTTCACCAGAAAAACAATGGAGTGGATAGTTCTGAAATTGAGAGAAGATTCCAAGACGATGGGAAACACGGTGAAAAGGTGGACGAGAAGAGAGGGGTTGTCTGAGATCTTCTTTGCCAGAAACTTCAATAAGTTTGGGCGGTACATAAGTGTGATTAATTCAGGGGTAGAAGGAGATCAATTCTGATACTTCCAGAAATGACATTTATGCAGGGTGGAGTGATATTGCAGACAAAGTTGGAAGATTCATTAATAACACAAAAGATTTGACCAACATTGAAGACCACAGGCTTGCTGATAGCAATTTTCCATACGGGGAGACGGTTAAGAATATTAAATGGGCTCACCGGGGAGGGAATGAGTCAGATGCACAACATCCATTGATGAAGGGGGAGAAATATGTATCAATGACATCTGCAGTTCTCAGAACGCGGTTTTAAAAAGAAGCCTGGTGGGTTTTTTCACAGCCAAAGGTGATGAGACACCAACCCTGTCAGAGATAAGAAGATGGGCTACTAACATCTGGAAGCAAGGACACTCTTTACATTTACGATTTGGGTAACTGCAGTTTTCTATTTGAATTTGCTTCAAGAACCACTGCAGAGCAAGTGATGGATGGGGAGTGAGTCTGGAGGAAAACCACGGCCAAATGCTTATGCTGGAGTCCTAGAATTGGCACTATGGAGGAGACAGGAAGGCCAACCTCAATCTGGACCAGAATTGTAGGTCTTCCGCAGACCTATGGTCTCAAAATGTTTTTAAAACCATTGGTGATCACTGTGGTGGCTGGATCGGAACAGAAGAGGAAACACAATTGAGAAATCTTCTCAAATGGGCGAGGATCAGAGTTCGTGGAGATGGTAGTAGTATTCCTAAAGAGGTGACAGTTGAAAATGGAGGACTCAGGTATACTACACAGCTCTGGACAGAATTACCGGCGAGAGTGGTGACTGGAGAAGATCACACGAGCAGCTCCTTTACCCAGCAGATTTCGAGGTAAAATTTGAAGGGTAAAGGGGTGACGTCTGAACTGGGGCCTTCAATGACAAAGCCAAGTGAAACTGCAAAAGTACATGGAGAGCAGCTGATGGATTTTGTTAACACTATGGATCGGACCAGCCCAATACTGGAAGATAGTCCTTTAGTTTCTAAGATGGACCACGACCCAATTTTAAGTGAAAACAGATTCAGTGCTCTTTCTAAAGAGGCATGTGAGGAGTAGGGGGTTCCTTTTGGAGAATTAACAGAGTTAAAAACAATTAGCCTCGAAGTTCCTCGAAGCGTATAAGTAATGGGAATACTCTTCTGCAATTACGAAGGCCCGAGCTTCATCGGAAAAAACTCCAGCAAGGTTAGATCCAAACATACAAGTAGAGGAGAGAGCACAAAGTATTGTTACCTCTGAGGCACGCAGACAACAAGGAATTGAATTGCAGGAGGGCAGACCCAAAAATAACTCAAATGAAGCAAATTTGCAGATTGAACAAATTCATGATGTTAACCCAGTTAATACACAAAGTCAAGCGAACAGGAAGAGAATGAGTCGACAGCTTCAGATTGGGTCAATTCACATATACTGGAGTTAAGCAATACTTACGGAGTTGCTTTTGTGGGCTTCGAAAAGGAAACACTAGCTCTTCTCATGAAACTGGATGAGAGAAAGGACATATTAGACAAGAAAGAGCAGGAGAAACTGGTCACAACTCCAAAAAGCAGGGGTATTGGGAAGAACGAATTGAAAAATCTGCAATCCTGTTTAAATTAAGAAGTTGAAGGAGTTAGAAAAAGGGGGAGACCACTTAGCCTCACGTTTAAATGAATGTAAAAATTATAACGTGGAATGTAAGGGGGCTAAACAACACAAGTAGTAGAAGACTTGTGAAATCCTCTTTACAGAAGTGGAAAGCAGGTGTGTATTGTCTGCAAGAAACAAAGCTTAACAATGATGTGGAGAATATAGCTGAATAGTTATGGCCTGGGAGGTGGATGAGGTGTGGATTCTTGGAGGTTTGTGGTAGTTGTGGGGGAATATTGCTGATGTGGGATAGCGGAGTTTGGACAGGGGATTTGGTAGAAACAGGGCAGTATTCTATCACATATAGATGGGCGTGCACGCAGAATTCTTTCAGTTGGAACATCACTGGAGTTTATGCACCACATAGTAGAGATGAAAAATAAGAGTGTCGGGAAGAAATTGCAGCAGTTAAACAATTTTGTGATGGTCCCTGGGTAACCTCTGGCGACTTCAATACAGTGAGGTGTATGGTGGAGAGAAGGGGCTGCAACAGAATCACAAATGTAATATCTGCTCTCACAAGGTAGATAGAAGATATGGAACTCCATGATCCTCATTTAAACGGTGGGAACTTCACCTGGTTCAGGGGAGTAAACCATCAGAGTGCAGCTAGATTAGATAGGTTCCTTACTCTATGGAATGGGACGAATCATTCAAAAGCATTAGACAAAGATTATGCCTAGAGTGATTGCTGACCATAGTCCTATTCTGTTAAGAGTGTGGGAGCTGGAATCAGAAAAGAGCTTATTTCAAATTTGAGAATTGGAGGCTCAAGGTACAAGGCTTCAAGGATCTAATGCATGAGTGGTGGAATGACTTTCTGGTGGATGGTTGCCCTGATCACAAACTTAGCATCAAGTTGAGGATGCTGAAGCAAAAGATCAAGGCTTCGAGCAAAGCAAACTTTAGTGAAATGGTGAATAGAAAGAACAATCTGATGAATGAATTGACCGAGATGGATCTGATTCAGGACAACGGAGACCTTATAGAAGAGGAGATGATGATAAGAGCAACAATAATTGTGGAGTTAGAAGATTTGGCTAAGAAAGAGGAAGATAGCTGGAGGCAAAAATCTAGAGTCCTATGGCTACAAAAAGGGGACAAGAACACTAAATTCTTTCAGAGAATGGAAACTGCTCACAAGAGATACAACACTATTGATAGACTAGAAGTGAGGGGAGAAGAGATTCAAGAACCTGAAGAAATCAAAACGGCTATGGTGGAGTTCTATAAAAATTTGTACTCAAAGTCTGAAGTCTGGAGACCAACTTTTAACTATATTGATTGTCCTAAGATAACCGAGGAAGAGCAAGACTGGCTACAAAGACCACTCACACAAGAAGAGGTGCTCCAGACCATCAAGTTATGTGATGGTGACAAAGCACCTGGCCAGATGGATTTACGATGAGTTTTTTCAAAGCATCCTGGGAAACTCTTAAGGAAGACTTGATGATGACTGCCCAGAATTTTCATCAGAATGAAATCTTTGAGAAATCCTTTAATGCTACCTTCATTGCATTAATTCCTAAGAAGCCAGGAGCAGACAATTGAAGGACTTCAGACCCATCAGTTTGATAGGTGGTGTACATAAGATCATTTCTAAAATCATGACCGAAAGGCTGAAGACAGTAATGTGCAAACTGGTGGATGACCATCAATTAGCCTTCTTGAAAGGGAGACAGATTATGGATGCAGCTCTTATGGCTAATGAACTAGTGGACTCGAGAGAAAGACAGAAGACACCTGGCATCATGTGCAAGCTTGACATTGACAGGCCTATGATCATGTCAATTGGGCCCTTTTACTGAAGATCCTAAAGGATATGGGTTTTGGCAACAAGTGGATAAATTGGATTAAGTTCTATATCCAGTGCGAAAATTTTCTGTCATCATCAATGGAGGCACCGAGGGTTTCTTCAAGGCCCAAAGGAGCTGGACCCATATCACCCTTCTTATTTTTATTTGCCATGGAGGGGCTGAACCGTATGGTCAGGAAAGCAGGGGAAATAGGTGAAGGGATTCAGTTCTCAAACAAATAGATGCAATGCTATGGAGATCACACATTTTTTCTATGTTGATGATTCACTCATCTTCTGTGATGCAAAAGTGGGGCAGAAAAGATATCTAAGAGCAATCCTAACTATCTTTGAAGGCATATCAGGTTTACATGTCAACTGACACAAGAATTTTCTATTCCCAGTAAATCAGGTAGACAACCTGCGGTTATTAGTGAAAACTTAGGTTGCCAAGTAGCTTCACGACCTACCAAATATCTTGGAATGCCTTTAGGAGCCAGAAACAAAGAACTTCAAGTATGGAATGAAGAGTTGGAAAGGTGCAGAAAAAAGCTATCTAGATGGAAGAGTCAATACCTCTCTTTGGGGGGCAGAGTGACACTAATAAAATCAGTGATGGATGCTCTCCCCACTTATGTGATGAGCTTGTTCCCTATTCCTAGAAGCACTGAGAAGAAGATTAATCAACTGAAAAGGCCTTTCCTATGGCAAGGAGACAAGGAGAAAAAAAGGTATAATTTGGTAAAATGGAATGTTGTAACCCTCAATAGGATACAAGGAGGTTTGGGCATAAAAAATATCAGCATACAGAACACTTGCCTTCTTCAAAAATGGTTATGGAGATATTGCAATGAAGATATGGCTTTGTGGAGGAGACTCGTAGCTGAAAAAAACATGGTACTTTGTGTAGCTGGGCAACTGAGGAAGCTGTGGGCACGTTTGGATGCAGTATGTGGAAAACTATCAGAAGGTTGTGGACTCAGTTTAATAGTAAAATCCACATTAAGGTGGGAGATGGAATGAGAACAGAGTTCCGGAATGAACACTGGGTGGGTGAGGACACTCTTAGAACATTATTCCCACAGTTATATACTATAAGCCTTCAGAAAAAATGATAAAGTATCTCAAGTATGGAGCCCTCAAGGATGGAACTTAATATTTAGAACAACAACAACAACAACAACAAACCCAGTGTATTCCCACTTTTTTATTTTTTTTTATTTTTTTTTTTATTTTTATTTTTTTTTTATTTTTTTTTTTTTGAGAAAGGTAACTTTATATTCACACGAAAGCCTTCATCACCCAAAATTGATGAAGCTGGGATTACAACCCATATTGGGTAGGGATTACAGTCCACAGAAAGCTATAGAATTACAGATTTCCTATGAAATCAGGTCTGATCTTCCAGATTAGTTTCCAAGGCCAATTCCTTATCATAGATTGCCTCTTGTTCATCTCCCAGTATCAAGGCTTGACTGTAAATACTCCTTTGCTGTGGTGCTTCCAAATTGGTCTATCTTGTCCTGTAACATTGTTTGAGGCATTGCTTAGTACCTGAAGTAATTCAGCTACTCTGTCTATCTCCCAATTATTTAATGCTCTTCTAAATATTAAGTTCATTGTCTGTTGTCTGTTGTTGCTGTTGCTGTGGTCGCTTCTTAGTTTTGCTTCGGGAGTATTCCTTTGAACGTGTGTGTGCCTTGTATCTCCTTGCTGCTGCTTTGATATTGCCACCGGGTATATCCTTATATTTTCCTATTTTTTCGTGTAGTTGTGGCTGTGGGTGGTAATGGGTGGTTAGGGTCATGTCCGAGGGGGTTGGGGCGTGGGGCTGTGGCGAGGGCGGGAGATGGGGAGAGAGCGGGAGTGGGTGGGAGGCCAAGGTTTGGCCGAGGGGGGGTTAGTGGAGGGCGCGTGGATAGCGACGGTAGGCTGAGGGTTGGGTCTTGGAATATAGGGACCCTTCAGGGGAAGTCCATAGAGCTGGTGAAGATTCTTAGGAAGAGAAGGATCAACCTTGCGTGTGTCCAAGAGACCAAGTGGGTAGGGTCTAAGGCTAGGGATGTGGACGGTTACAAGCTGTGGTACTCTGGGAGCGACAGGCGTAGGAATGGAGTTGGCATCTTGGTAGATGAAGAGCTTAGAGGTCAGGTAGTGGAGGTGAAGAGGATCAACGATAGGTTGATGACTATTAAGTTGGTCATTCGGGGGTTTACCCTGAACGTGTGTAGTGCCTATGCGCCGCATGTGGGATCGGAGGGGGAGGAGAAGATGCGGTTCTGGGAGGCTTTGGAGGAGGTGGTGAGAGGCGTGCCCAGTTCGGAGAAGATTGTTGTAGCAGGGGATTTCAACGGGCACATCGGGGCGCTACCAGGAGGCTTTGGGGATGTGCATGGTGGTTTTGGTTTTGGGGAGAGAAATGAAGAGGGTGCGACCCTATTGGAGTTTGCGAGGGCGTTTGGGCTGGTGGTGGTGAACTCGGGCTTCCCGAAGAAGGACGACCACCTGATCACTTTTCGGAGCGCGATAGCCAGGACCCAGATTGAATTTTTGTTGCTTAGGAAAGGGGATAGGGCGTTGTGTAAGGACTGTAAAGTCATCCCGAGTGAGAATCTTTCGACCCAACATAGGCTCTTGGTTATGGATTTGGGTATAAAGAAGAATAGAAAGAGGAGGAGTAAGGAGTGTAGACCGAGAATTAAGTGGGGCGGCTTGACGCCAGTGAATGCGTGGGAGATAGGGGAGAGGTTGGCGGGAATGGGGGTGTGGGAGTGTAGGGGGGACGTGGATAATATGTGGGACAGGGCGGCAACGTGCATCAGGGAGAATGCAAGGGAGGTGTTGGGTGTTTCTAGGGGCCGGGCCGGATATCATCGAGGGGATTGGTGGTGGAATGAAGAGGTGGGGAAGAAAGTGGAGACCAAGAAAGAGGCGTATGCTAAGTTGGTGGAAAGCAAGGACGAAGAAGAGAAGCGGGTAAACAGGAAAGAGTACAAGCTAGCGAGGAAGGAGGCGAAGTCAGCGGTCATGGCAGCTAAGACGGCCGCTTTTGAGAGCTTGTATGCAGGGTTACAGGGGAAAGGAGGGGAGAAAAAGTTGTTCCGACTCGCTAAGGCTAGGGAGAGGAAGGGTCGTGACCTCGATCAGGTGAGGTGCATTAAGGGGGAGGACGGTAGAGTGTTGGTGGAGGACGGTCACATAAAGAAGAGATGGCAGTCGTACTTTCATAGGCTCTTGAATGACGAGGGGGACAGAGCTATTGTGTTAGGGGAGCTGGAGCACTCAGGGGAGTGTCGGGATTTTAGCTATTGTAGACGTTTTAAGGTAGACGAGGTTAGACAGGCAATCCGCAGGATGCGAAGGGGTAGGGCGACGGGGCCGGATGAGATACCGGTGGAGTTTTGGAAGTTCGTTGGAGAGGCTGGTGTAAGGTGGTTGACTGCATTGTTCAATGAAATTTTCAGGACGGCAAAGATGCCCGAGGCGTGGAGGTGGGGTACCATGATCCCCCTCTATAAGAATAAGGGGGACATTCAGTGTTGCAATAACTATAGGGGGATTAAGTTACTGAGTCACTCTATGAAGATATGGGAGAGAGTGGTCGAGGTGAGGCTGAGACGGATAGTGTCTATTTCGGAAAACCAGTTCGGATTTATGCCCGGCCGCTCGACGACGGAGGCAATCCACCTGGTACGGAGGTTGGTGGAGCGGTATAGGGAGAGGAAGAAGGATCTGCACATGGTGTTCATCGACCTGGAAAAGGCGTACGACAAAGTCCCCAGGGAAGTGCTTTGGAGATGCTTGGAGGTGAGTGGAGTACCGCAGGCATATATCAGAGTAATTAAGGATATGTATGAGGGAGCGAAAACTAAGGTGAGGACGGCGGGAGGAGACTCAGAGCATTTCACTGTCCTGACAGGATTGCATCAGGGATCTACTCTTAGTCCCTTTTTGTTTGCGTTAGTAATGGATGTGTTGACGCGGCGTATTCAAGGGGAGGTGCCGTGGTGTATGCTTTTTGCAGACGATGTAGTCCTGATAGATGAGACTCGAGGGGGTGTGAATGACAAATTAGAGTTGTGGAGGCAAACTCTGGAGTCTAAAGGGTTCAGGGTGAGCAGAACCAAGACAGAGTATGTGGAATGTAAGTTTAATGACGTGAGGCGGGAGAATGAGGTAGGAGTGACGCTAGAAGCACAGGAGGTAGGGAAGAGGGATAAGTTCAAGTATCTCGGGTCCGTGATCCAGAGTAACGGTGAGATTGACGAGGATGTCTCGCACCGTATTGGGGCGGGATGGATGAAGTGGAAACTCGCATCGGGGGTGCTGTGTGATAAGAAGGTGCCGCCCAAGCTTAAAGGCAAATTCTATAGGGTGGTAGTCCGTCCGGCCTTGCTGTATGGAGCGGAGTGTTGGCCAGTTAAGAACTCCCACATCCAAAAAATGAAGGTGGCAGAAATGCGGATGTTGCGCTGGATGTGTGGACTGACCCGAGGGGATAGAGTTCGGAATGAGACTATCCGGGAGAAGGTTGGTGTGACTTCAGTGGAGTGTAAGATGCGGGAAGCACGATTGAGATGGTTCGGACACGTGAAGAGGAGGGGCATGGATGCCCCGGTCCGTAGGTGTGAGAGGCTAGCGTTGGATGGTTTTAGACGGGGAAGGGGTAGACCGAAGAAGTACTGGGGCGAGGTGATTAGGCGGGACATGGAACAGTTACAGCTCACCGAGGACATGACCCTAGATAGGAAGGTCTGGAAGATGCGAATTACGGCAGAGGATTAGGGCCAGTTCGGGTCGCTAGTGTAGGGAATTAATTGGTGGGGGTGTATTCCTGTTATGATTCCGTATTCAGTGTTTCGTGTTCCGTGTTCCATGTTTATTACGAATCTGTGTGCTTTCCTCTGCTTTATATTCCTGCATTCCTGCTTTACTCTGTTTTATATTCCTTATGGGTGCCGTATCTATGTTATGTCATCTGCTTCTGTGCTGTGCTGTACTATGTGTTTATGTGATATCTCGTGACTTGAGCCGGGGGTCTTTCGGAAACAGCCTTTCTACTTCATCAGAGGTAGAGGTATGGACTGCGTACATATAAACAAATAAAATAGATAGCTATAACACAATGGCACTGTCAAATCTGTACAATGTCTAAGCATAACAGGTTGAAATTTTCGAGTAGTATAAAGTCAAATGGTATTTTCCAGTCAGTGCACTTGAATGTTTGGGAACCTCATAATTACCTACATATGACATGAAATATTACTTTGTAACTGAAGTTAATGATTTTAGTAGATTCGCTTGGGTTTGCTTGTTACAATCAAAGAATGAGGTTGTAGTTGAACTAAAGAACTCCATTTCAATGATTTGTAATCAGTTTGGCACTCTGTTATAAAGGTATTGAGGTCAGCCAATGCAGCAGAATTTTTTAATAGCCAAGTAACTGAACTGTTGACAATTTATGAAATTATTACTCAAAGTAGTTGTCCATACTGTACTGCACTGCAGAATAATATTATGGAAAGAAAATACACACATATTGAAGTAGGCTACTTCAAGTAGCTAGAGCATTGACACTCCAGAATCCTATGCCAATTATATTTTGGGGAAAGTGCACTCAAAAAAACAGTTTGTTTGCCACAGCAGTCCTGAATGCTAAGCCACCACATGAATTGTTGCAGGGAAAACCAACCCAACAGAATCATCTTAGGGTTTTTGGATGTTTGTGCTCTGTAAATACCTTGCCAAAAGGAGACAAATTTGCATAAAGAGCAAGAAAAATAGTCTTAATTGGCTACTCAAAGACACAAAAGGGGTATAGATTGTATAATTTGGAAAACAAGAGCTTCCTTGTTAGTAAAGATGTAGATTTTAGAGAACATGTCTTTGATTTAAAGGATACGAAGAGAAGTAGAAGATTTTGTCATTTCTCTCACAGCCTATAGATCTGGGAAATGATCCAGTTGCTGATGGAAGGCAGGACGATGAACCACAGTCAAAGAAACCATGTTTGAACTCTCCAGCAGACTGTGAGGGAGAACAACCACATGAATTAGATCCTGAATCAGCTCCTCAGTTGGAACTCACACGAACTGGATCACCATAATGAAGGAGTAGAACCTGAAGATGAAACACCACCTCAGGCCTCGGGCAGGGATGAGGAAAATCGTTACAGCTACTAGGCCTACTATATGGGTTAAGGACTACATTACATCCACCCGCAAATCCACAACTAGTCTATACTTTGTTACACGTGTCATACGATCACCTCTCCAAAGGATATCCAGCCTACCTGGGAGCAGTCTGATACGAGTCAAATGGCCACCTTAGCTTTTGATGACATCTTTGAAGGAAAACATGTAAAGGCTCAAGACTTGGTCACCCCGAGAGCACAAGGATACGCAAGGAAGGATCATTTTGACCATGACTTAAAGCAATCTCGTGTGTGGAAGGTTGCTTGGTTGCTTACATTGATGCTAACCCGAGAACCACAAGCCTTGAAGTATGAACCATACTCGGTTTTTGAGAGCATTGAAAAGGCGCCATTCATTCAAGTTATAACATACCTTGGTTGCCCCTTCATTAAGGGTATTTTATACATTACATATGGTGTATTTACACACCATGGTAGCCCCTCTCATTAAGGGCAAAGTGGTCTTTTTATCTTCATTTGTAATATATTATAAATAGGCCCCTTTAGTCTTATTTTCACTAGTTTGGGAAGAATGAAAGATTGAAACAAAAATCCTCTCTCTCTTGAGAGAAGAACACTTTAGGTAGTCTTAGTTTAGGGCTTGGAAAAGCTAATATTGATCTTTGCTTGGAAACGGTGAATCTTGAGGTGAGTTGATTCCCTTGGCAGTCACCGTAAGAGTGTGGTTTGGATTATTACATTCATTAGGGGTTTTTGAGTTTAATACTCTTTAGTTCTTAATATTGTAATAATCTTGTTCTCACTACCTATCCTTTACTTTTGTTGTTGTTATCTTGTGTAGTGGACTGTTTTGGGTCCTTTATTGAATCCGAAACGTGTGTTATTGTTGTTCATCTTGTTCATCACGTTTTGTAGCTATTTTTTGGTGATATATACATCATTGTATCTTGTATTCTTCTTGTTGATAGAGAATCCGAGAGTGGTCTCCAAAAAGGTCCTCAGATCCTTAAGATTTGCAGACTGTTTTGGAGTTGTTTCGTGTTTTTCTTGTCTTTATTGTATCATTTGGTATCAAAGCATGGCTTGATCTTGTTCCTACAAGATCAATCTTGGGCTTGCTTGTTAGAAAATTCAAAAAAAAAAGTGTTAAAAACTGAAAATTCTAGAAAAATAGCAATCTGTCCGTGTTTGTGTTCTTGGCCAAAATTGTGTTCTTGTTGTATCTTGGCCGAGATTTGTTTGTTGTGTGACTAGATCTAGTAGTGTTCTTGTTTGTTTTGTTGTTTCTAGTGTTAGTTTTCTTGTCCACTAACACTTTGAGTCTAGATCTAAACTTGAGCTTGAACTTGTTGAAAGTTGTTGTTGTGAACATAAGCTTGGCCCATTGTTGTTGACCATTGTTGTAGTGGACTGTTTTGGCCGTGTGGTTTCTCCTTGATGTTCTAAACTTGACCACGTGATATTGTTGTTACTTGGTGGCTTGAGAACCATTTTGTTGAAGTTGTAGTTGTCTTGGCCAAGTGTTGGAGATATTGTTATGGTGGATTGGAGTTGGCCATTGGAATTGTCGTTGTTCTTGAAGATTGTTGTTATTGTTCTTGGTGTGGTTGTTGTTGTTCTCGAAGTTCTTCACCTTCCTTCATATATTGTTAGAACATAAAGTGAATGTTAGATCCTAAAAAGTGAAGGAAAAAGGTGTATGTACTTGTTAGTCTTGAAAGAGCCCCAACCACCAAAAGACTTTATATCACTTCTCAACCACTTTCCCATGTTTTAAGGAGAAGTACAAGAAAAAAGTCAAGTCTTGAAAATTGAAAAAGGCCCCAAGACTTATTTTCCCTCCTAAAACAAATTCCACCAATCCAAATTAATATTTGACCAAGACTTGATCATTTGAAAATAACCACTTGATAAAACCGAACCAATAAGTGGCTGCCACGTCATCACTGCTACTGTTCACGCAATATTTTTGAGCCCAAAATTTTAGATTCTTAGTTTCATTTTATTGTTTCATTAGTTTCATGTCTTGATTCTAGAATTAATTAACAACTAGTAATCACCTACTTAGTTGTAGATTAATTATTGAATTCGTTTCTTTCGTGTCTGCGTTATTTGTGTGCTTTTCTTATTTTTTAACTCGTAGTAACTTCTTTGTTTCAAGTTCGTAAGTAAAATTTTGTTTTGAGTCTTGAGTCAATCAAAAAAGAATCTATTCCGACCGCCAAGTAGAATTGACATCTTATTGACTATCGGAGTATAAGCAACTTTCAATATTCACCGCTCCAATTGTAAGGATCACAAAAGTGAGTGAATAAGAGTGTTGGTGAGGAGCTTTTACTACTAATCTTCTTTGTTCATTTTGTAGGTTCAAAAGGTGATATAAGGGGAATATGTCTTCGATAGCCGGGGATTATTGTGACTACAACATGGGAAGGTTGTAGTGAGGGGTTTTATGGCTACGAAGTTGAGGGAGATTGCAGAGGCTATGAAAATAGACATGATCGAAACTTGGGCAGATTTGAAAGTTACTGTTTTGAGGGAGAAAATGAGGTGAATGAAGTGCCTAGTGCTTATGGTGACTTTAGAGATGATATAGGACCTCGTGATGGATCATATGATAACGTTGGGGCATGTGAGGAGTCTTATAATTCTCACTCTGAACCTAGATTTGGTGTTAGATATAACCCTTTCGTTCGAAAAACTTATGAGACATATGATGAGAGTACACGTGAGGAGTGTGAATATTCATTTTCCACCTTGTAGTACTTCTTATCAAGGTCGATATAGTGTGAATGGTTATACTAGCTATAGTGGAGGTTGTCCAATGAGAAGAAGAGGGTATGCATCTCCAAGACCAAGGGGTACTCGTATGCCTTACAATGTTGATCCAAGAAGGAGTGTACACTCCGGAAAGGTGACCATTTGTGGGATACCGGGCTGCCTCGTTGTGTTAAATGATAGGTACTATAGAAACTACAGCGTTCCATCCATGGTTGACTACTTGGGGTTGTTTTGCGATCCTTTATTTGTTCCATACTTCTTGGACGGGCTCAAGGTTACCGAGAGGGTAAAAGTTATCTTCTCCCAATATGAATACCATGAGGAGGTGTGGTGCGATATTCTTCCCTTGGCCTACGGTCATGTATACTTAGGCGCCGATTGGTTTGTACAACATCAAGTTCCTAACATGGAAAATTGGCCTAATGTTGTAAGAGACCAATGGGGAAATCGCCTCATGACTTACTTGCTGCCGAAGCCGCGAAGAGAAATGCCTACTACCTACTCCAATCCAAATAATTATGAGAGAAAAGATTTAAAGGAGTAAGGGAGTGCAAGGTGGTAATCCGAGAGTGGAAAAAGAAGAGGTTATGTGGAGCGACGTGAGGGGATTACCACCAAACTGTGCTAACATTGGTTGTCCTATTTCTAAGGACATTTGTATAGGTACCAACATGGCAAGCGAAGACGAACAATGCCAAAAGGAAGTTGCTGCCCAAGCTTTTGGAGGACCTTCACACCATGACAAAGAAAAATCTACTACTCAAGGACTTCAAGGTAAAATGGATAACTCTTACACTTTTGTACATGTAAATGATAATTGTGTGGCTAGTAGCCCATTGAGTGTGAGTTGTAGCTTGCCTATATGTGAGTCTATTGTTTCTTTGCCACTTGATGATGATGTACATGATGTGAGTGTGGATACATTAGTTGATCCTATTGATAACCGAATCGACTCTTCTTGTAAGATCGATTTATGCCCACCTAGTGTTGAAACCATTATGTTGAATGAAAGTACATTATCTTCTGAAATTTGTGTTGATCAACTTATGTGTGAAAATTACCCACTACTTGAGGATGTGTATGATGTAATTAATGAACCTCAAGTGGGTGATGATGTTGAAAATGTTGATCGAAGGAATAGGAGTGAACTCGAGAGCTATTCTTGGGATAATCTTGCACTTGAAATCTCTTTGAAACTTGGTATTGATCTTTTAGAGAGTGATGAACGTGTTTGTTCCGAATCTGCCCGTGAAATAAATCATGCTCTCTTTAGGTATAATGTCTTGTTTGAAGATGATATAACCACTCCTAATGAACCTAGTGGTGAAAATGATGGTATAGCTTACCTTAGAAGCTATAGCCAATATGCTAACCCACTATGGTGTGACAACATTTCTACTAAAGATGGAAATCACTTCTTGGAAGATAAAAGTACTCTTAAGGGTAAGGGATGTGTAGTCTTGGAAACTACTTCTCCTTCCACTTTGTGATTTTATTGTTGAGAGTACTCATAGTGGTGATTGTGAAACTAGTAGTGAGTACACACATGAGGACACCTTAGTAGAAGTTGACTTGAGTGATACTTTTCTCTACTCTCTATTTGCTTTGGATAATATGTATGCTATTGTAGAGAGTACGCCATTTAGTTTGGGTAGAGACCACGGGAAAGGGGAGTGTTGTCTAGACCCGTGTCTATGGCCACTCTTCCCGTTTGACCCCGGTGCCAAACATAGATTTTATGATGATGGGGCACCCAACTTGTTGCTTGGTTTACATGAAAAGCAAAGTATCACTTTTGGTAAATTCCATAAGCAAATCCTTTGTGCATTTTTCATTAATTATATAATATTTAGTTCAAGGATTCTTGGTTATATTCTAAATATGTGAAACCTTGGAATGTTGAGGCGATTTGTCGTGCTAACCCTAACCCTCATTCCATGAGGAGTTTGTATTTGTGTGTCCTTTCTTTGGTTTTGCAAGGTTTGGATTCGAGGTCGAATCCTTTTCGAGATGGGGAGGATGATACGAGTCAAATAGCCACCTTAGCTTTCGATGACAACTTTGAAGGCCAACACGTAAAGGCTCAAGACTTGGTCATCCCGAGAGCACAAGGATACGCAAGGAAGGATCATTTTGACCATGACTTAAAGCAATATCGTGTGTGGAAGGTTGCTTGGTTGCTTACATTGATACTAACCCGAGAATGTAACGCCCCGAGATCCCATCCCGAGACGACACACGGTGCTTATGACCCCGAAGGACCACAAGCTAACCCTTTACTGATATTTGTACCTGTGCAATGTATAATATCTTAAATAAATGCGGAAACTAGCCATAAGGTTCAACACATCTATAAATACTCAAAACTGAAAACTAAATACTGATACATCCGTCTGAAAAGCCTCTAAACTATCTGAACTGTGGAGTTGATGGGACATATCCCCAACTAACTCCGTCAACTAAAAGTAAACAAAATCTAATGCAATAATAGCAAACTGAGATTCATCCTCGAAAGAAGAGGACTCATGGTTATGGCTACTGCTGCTGGCTGGGACTGAACTGCTGAGGAAACTCTGGATCCTATGCCTCTAAACCTATGGTGTCAAATAGAACACCATAGCGCAAAATGCGTCAGTACAGGAATGTACCGAGTATGTAGATGAGGTAGGTTAAATACAAGGGCTCATGCATGCATACTATCTAAACTGAATAATCATGAAAATGTCGCACAAGAACACATACATATACATGAATGCATAGATCATAGTCACAATTATCACAACTCTAGAGACTGAAACTCGGATACTACCTTACTACAGACTGAACTCACTACTGACACTGAGATACTAAGACACTGACTCATCTGATACTGATGACTGAGAAACTGAATGTACTTACATCTATGACTGAATTCTGAGCTTACTGCTCTCAACGGACAAGATTAAAGATCAACCTCTCTAACGGATGATTAAGGAAGCTATTATCAATGGTAAGGAAATGATTATATCTGAATCTGACAACAAGAATACTCAATAGAATCTGAGACTGTGGTCAAGCCTGTCTGGCGGCATATCTCTGAATATGATATCAAATAACTGTATATGAGACCAAGCCTATCAGACGAATGGTCCATGAATCAATGGACCTATCTGAGTTCCTCATAAAGATAGATGATTGTATCTGACAGTCCTGATTTCTGAAGATTGATACTGAGACTGAATATGAAACTGAAACTGTGGGAAGTAATTACTTAACCGACATGCCCCAACCTACCATAGGTGGGGTCCAACTTGTAACCCCAGCTGGAAGGGTGTCAATATCGTGCCACGGGTAAAGACCTCTCTCTCGTCAATCCTCTCTAGCGAATGACCCTTACTAGGAAATTGACCTAAGGCAATATAATAGTCAAATACTCTCTGTGGCGGTGACTCCTGTATCCTGCGCTGGCTACGCAGTTCTGGAGGCCAGGGATTGCTACTAACGACTAAAACCTCTCTCTCACTGACGGGAGAAGCCGCCATCCCTTCCCTCGCTCGGTGTTAGTTTCTATTCCCAACTGAAAGACTCTAACTGAATTCTTAACTGAACACAACTGAACTGAATCTGATACTGATCATGTTTCTCAAAAGATCTGAGTTACGCTGAGATCACTTAGTTCCGTATCTGACGGAAATGGTATTAAATCACGGTATCTGACTGACGATACAGAGCTTGAATAGATTATTCGAATCACTTCTGAGATCGGAATTAAACACTTGAATACTATTGGATCTGAGCTGTTACAGGACTGAGGCTAGATTACTAGCAATACGGAGATTACAGAGATAACTGAGATTACTGATATTTCTTAAGTTCTGTAACTGTCTGAGGATCCAGCGTTCTATAATTCACTGAGTTCTGAGAGTCATGGCTCAACTGGAATTATCGTGAAACTGACACAGGCTCTAGACAGCAGCTAAATTGTCGGATATAAATACCCCCAGGACTCGATAACATAAAATAAAGCATAATCATTCCTCCATCATCACAACCATTTATTCATCATCATCACAATCGTTCATTCATCATCATCACAATTGTTCATTCATCATCACAGTCATTCATTCATCATCAGTATAATTAAAGCATCTCTTCAAGTATTTAGGAAACATAACATACCTTCACCTTTACAATCATTAAGGCATCGCGTCAAGCATTTAGGAAACATCAACATATACTAACGTAGGGAAACATGCTACTAGATTATACTTCCTTCAACAAGGTCTTACCTCAAGTACTTCACACCTAAATCAGTCTTGACATGTATTTGGACATCACATGATTTGGGGAAAACTTCATACGATCATGTCTCAACTTACTTGCTAACCACTTGGCATGAATTAAAAGCTTAGCATATATCAGAGAGCACATAATTGGGGAATTTACAACCATCATATCTCAACTTGTTCACTAAGGTCTTTCAACAACACTAAGCAAGTACGGGTTTACACCTGCCAGGGGATTTCATACTATCATGGCACATTTCACTCACTAAGGCATTTTATCAAACACTAGGCATGCATAGACTAACTCATACTTTGGGGTTTCCTAATCAACGTACTATAATGGCCCTTATGCTTCACCTAAGCTCTTTATCAAACTTATGGGGAACATGCTTCGCTTATTCAACCATTTCTACACCCAAATGACATGAACACATCACATAGAAAACCACTTCAAGAGGGCTCATCACAAACATCACATGACTTCTACATACTAGGGTCAAAGCTCATGAATCTTGTAAACAAACATAAATCAAAACTCAACAACACATGTAACATCAATTTCAACTCACATAAATCATTAACAACTCATAAACATAAAATCTTTGAGTTTTAGAAAAGGGTACTTGAGCTTCTTGCATGAAAGGGACCCAAGAATCAACATCTACATACCTTGGGAAAACTCTTTTGTTGAAGGCCTTGGAGAAATTCTTGATTTCCTCTTGATTTCTCTAAACTCTCTCTTGATTTTTTGTTGAAGAAAAAAAGAGGGTTTTGATTTTGGAAACCCTAGTTTTTGGAGTGGAAGGAGAGAAATGAGGCTGAGCTCCCTTAACTGGGTATTTATAGAGGCTAGGGAAAAGGGGAAAAGACCAAAAAGCCCTTGGAATTAAGCTGAAAAATCCGATTTTACATGCTAGCGCGACGCGCCAGTTCACTGGAAATTGGACAATTGGAAAACTGCACGATGGCGCGACGCGGTGGAAATTGCATTGCCCCCTGGATTGCGAACTGGAACTATACCGCGACGCGGTGGAATCGCAAGAGGTTCACTGAAATTTGACAATTGCCATTTTGGCTGGCTCCGCGACGCGCTAAGGTGCCAGGTGGCATACTGTCTCACTAAAATGGCTCTAACTCTTCACCCGAGTGCCCGATTTGGGCAAATTTTGTATCGATGGAAAGCTTATTCAATGCTCTACATGGCAAAAAGTAGAAATTAGAGAAATTCCACATGAATTCAAAGTATTTCATACTTAGGAAGATATTTTTGAAAGTTTTAGACTCGGATTTCCGCATTACTGAATATGCTCTAAGGCTCAGACTGGAAAAGGACTTTGTAAGGTATTACATTATCTCACCCTTGGGAACATTCGTCCTCGAATGTCGCTTGATAGACTGAGAATACTGATCAACTGAACTTACTCAAGAAACGGAAACATCTCAGAACATGACGACGCAACTGAAACAACTGACATACAGAGTTCTCATAC
This sequence comes from Capsicum annuum, assembly GCF_002878395.1. Classification (NCBI taxonomy): domain Eukaryota; kingdom Viridiplantae; phylum Streptophyta; class Magnoliopsida; order Solanales; family Solanaceae; genus Capsicum; species Capsicum annuum. The sequence continues at coordinate 134,455,583 of NC_061115.1, forward strand.
TAGGCATGCATATCTGATGCATGGAATACTCAATAGCTGAATTCTCATAACACACATGCATATCTGATGCATGATCTCATTACTGGGCTGACCTCATGAATGCATAACTAAACACACGCTGACAAGCTGAACTCTTTCTACTGAATGTGCAGATCTAATGCATAAATGTCTGGCTGAACCGACTTTCGAAGGCACGGATGACAATGCAATAACAACTGATGCTAACTTCATAAAGAAAATCTGAACATGCATCTGGATGAATCTAATGACATGCAAACATCGTAATACTATGGGGTATCTCCCCCTTGAAACTCTATGTCCCTCTAAACACACTTCGCTGAAATACTAGGGCGGTGCGCGGGGCACCTACAAACTAGGTCATAATTGACCGACTAAGATCTGAAACTCATGCATGACTCATGCTAGCATATAAGCTCGAAATGAAAGCAAAGGATCTAACAATGCATATCATAAAGATGAAGGGCTCATAACATACCCGGGTCTATTTCAGGGAATCCTTCCCGATCAAGGCGAGCCTGAAGCGCATGGAGTCTACCCCTTTGAGTCAGCACTCTACACTCTCGCATTCTATGGCTTGGCTCACCACACCCAAAGCACACATCACTACCGGCTCTACACACTCCTTGGTGGCGCCTGCCACACTCTCCACAAAGCGGATGGGTACGAACACCACTAGCACTACTCTGGGCTTTGGAGCCTGGCGCTCCATCAGATCTGACACCCCCGAACACAGGTGCGGGTAAACTAGCTGAGGATGGAACTGAGACTAAAAATCTCCGACCATGCTGAGAACTACTACCTATCTTAGCTCTCTTGCTTACTCTCTCTCCTTCATTTTATCTGCCTCAATCTGTTGCGCATGCATCATTAGCTTAGAAAGATCCATATCTCTATTGAGCATAGCAGCTCTACACTCTTTCAACACATAACTCGATACCCCAGACAAAAACTTACTCATACTCACTCTAGGGTCAGCTACCAAGTCGGGAGCAACAACAACAACAACAAAACCAGTGTATTCCCACCTAGTAGGGTCTGGGGGGTAAGATGTACGCAGTCCATACCTCTACCTCTGAAGAAGTAGAAAGGCTGTTTCCGATAGACCCCCGGCTCAAGGCACGAGATACCACACAAACACATAGTAAAGCACAGCACAAGATTACATAACATAAATACGGCACCCATAAGTAATATAAAACAGAGGAAAACACACAGATTCGTAATAAAACATGGAACACGAACTCATAACAGGAATAAAACCCCCACCAAGTAATTCCCTACACTAGCGACTCAAACTGGCCCTAGTCCTCTGCCCTAATTCGCGTCCTCCAGACCGTCCTATCTAGGGTCATGTCCTCGGTGAGCTGTAACTGCTCCATGTCCCGCCTAATCACCTCACCCCAGTACTTCTTCGGCCTACCCCTACCCCGCCTAAAACCATCCAACACTAGCCTCTCACATCTACGGACCGGGGCATCCCTGCCCCTCCTCTTCACGTGTCCGAACCATCTCAATCGGGCTTCCCGCATCTTGCACTCCACTGGAGTCACACCATCCTTCTCCCGGATAGTCTCGTTCCGAACTCTATCCCCTCTAGTCAGCCCACACATCCAGCGCAACATCCGCATTTCTGCCACCCTCATTTTTTGGATGTGGGAATTCTTAACTGGCCAACACTCCGCTCCATACAACATGGCCGGACGGACTACCGCCCTGTAGAATTTGCCTTTAAGCTTGGGCGGCACCTTCTTATCACACAGCACCCCCGACGCGAGCTTCCACTTCATCCATCCCGCCCCAATACGGTGCGAGACATCCTCGTCAATCTCACCGTTACTCTAGATCACGGACCCGAGATACTTGAAACTCTCCCTCTTACCTACCTCCTGTGCTTCCAGCTTCACTACTACCTCATTCTCCCGCCTCACGTCATTAAACTAGCATTCCACATACTCTGTCTTGCTTCTGCTCACCCTGAACCCTTTAGACTCAAGGGTTTGCCTCCAAATAAATTATACAAATAAAATTTTAATATTTTTTCATCATGACTAAATTTTAAACTCCTAAATTTTATTTTATTTTTGGTTTTCCATCCAATGTTCGGTGCCCGTATTAGAGCCCCGACTAATTCGGATCGCGCGTTGCAGGGCCTATTAAGGTGGCAGTGTTTCCAACATCAAACTCCTAAATTGACACTATTAAAATTAATCTTTTTAC